>NW_017306834.1:716973-732673 GCF_000935625.1 Nanorana parkeri
AGCTCCCCACACCCCACGAGAACGCTAAATAAAAAAAAAAAAAAAAAAAGTATCGATAATTGGTATCAGCGAGAAATTGAGGAAAAGTATCGGTACTCCGTCTGGAAAAAATAATAACGGTGCATCCTGAGTACGTGCCAATACAAATTACAGATACATTTTTGGGTCATGTGACATTTTTTTTTTCTAAAATACAGACTAATGATTTTAGGACAGTGGTGGAGCGCCAGGTCTCAGGAGGGGGAGATGCGCGGGCCGGAAGTGCTGTAAACAGAGGGGCCCGCATAGTTCCCAAGAAGCATGCCACATGGTCTCCAACAGTCGCGGGACCTAAGGCAGCTGCTTAATTTGCATATATTAAAGCTCCGATATTGGAGCTCAGTATCGGCACAGACAATAATGGTCAACGGTACTAAAAGTGGGTGAATCGCCCTAATGGGCACAAACATAGCATTAAAATCTTGAGAGGCTCAAACCGTTGTCACAAAAAATGTTTAGCCTAGAGATGCACTTATTCTGTACCTGCATGTTCTTGCTCCTAATGTTCTCTCATTTGTTACATTATTTAGTGTTTCTTTAATCGTGAGGGATCATCAGCATGCTCCATCTATATGGAGAGTCCCTTTAAATCCCCCAAATATTAATAGCTCGAGCTATAAAGGTTCAGTTCCTTCTGTACAATAATGTAAAAGAGCTTTTAGAGCACTTTTTTTCTCCATGCCAGTATTTCCCCGCAGCTGAGCACAGACCAAGCCCTGTTTAATCTGGCAGTCCGAAATGCTAAGAATCCAGTTTTCAATGGCCGCCCGATGGCGCTGAAAAACATATCTACAGACGTGGAATGTTAACCGTGTGATTAGAAGAAGTGGCTATTCATACTGCTGACGTAGCCGTACTTATGCCCGGCGATCAGAAATATCTGCAATGTGATTTCTATTCATGACTTGCACATCTTCTTTATCGTTATACAGAGCCTGATGAATGAAACGCTGGGAGAAATAAAAGGCGTTGGCCACAGAAATCACATAACTATCAATTTTCTAATGCAGACTAGAAAATTAAAGAACGTGGTTGTTAGGCAAACTGGGATACTTTCCTTCCAAATGCAATCCCATTCCCTCCACCCCATTATTAAAATCATTTATAATGAAAAGGATTAGTGCACTTTAAAGTGACATTAAAGGCTTTGAAGCCATTTCAAATGCTGATTTAATAATTTACCATGGATGCTGCTCCTTGATGTTTAAAGGCTTTGTTTCCTGTAGGATCAGCTGGTCCCCTGAACACTGCCCCTGATATCCTGCTATAGAATGGATCCTTTCCCATGCCAGGTCCAATGGAACCACCTTTATGTGTGCTAGTAAGCTGTTTGTGTCTCCACAAACACACAAGACACAGCAAGGCAACCCAATTCCCTGATCCCCGCTCCTTCCTCCCAATTCAAAGCTAGTAGATGGATGGCTTTTGGAGACTGTGCTCTCCCCTGTGATCTTGTACTGGACAGGAAGTTGTACTGGACAGGAAGTTCAAAAAAGAAAAAAAGGTGCATTTATGAATTTTTTTGCATTGGGACCAGTAAAGCATTGCAACCGCGATCAGTAGATTGGTGGTGCAATGATCTGGCTCCTGCAGACTCTCCCTCCCATCAATGTCCGTACCTCAGTATGGATATTCGGTAATATGGACAGAAGCATGGACTACAAGTAGGGCTGCAACAACTAATCGACAATCGATTATAATCGATGATTGAAAAAGTTGTCAACTTTTTCAATCATCGATTAATTGGTCTCTGATTAGTTGGCCCTGTTCACGGCTCCATATAAGCTGCGCGCCGCACCTCCTCCCCACCTCACGCTCGCCGCTGCCAGACCCGCCCACCCGCATCCACACTCCACACCTCCTCACGCTCACCGCACGCCCACATCCACGATCGGCACAGGGACGCGGGGAGAAGGAGGAGCAGGTGGGGGGGGGGGGGGGGGGATAACTATGTAATACAACAATTATCAGCAATAGTACAATATAGCTGGCGGTATTCTGCATTGTGCTGTATAATGTACTATTGCTGGGATTTGTTGTACTCCTCTATAGCTGGTGGTATAATGCATTGCGCTGTATAATGTATTGCTGGGTTTTGTAATCCTCTATAGCCGGTGCAATTCTGCATTCTTTGCTGTATAATTTTACACTTTTCATTTCACCATATTGCACACCACACTTTCTTTTTTACTTCCACCTCTCCAAGCTTGCTCCCGTGATGGACTACAATCTCAATACAAACTAGTAGTCCCGTCACTGGAGCCATTTTTTAAAATGTATTTTATTTTTTATCCGATTAATCGAACTTAATAATCGGCTAACTAATCGATTTTGAAAATAACCGTTAGCCGCAGCTCTAGTGCACACCAGTGTGAATGAGCCCTAAAACATCTTCAAATCTTCATTCCTTAAAACCCCGGTCATTCAATCCGAAAGGGCTGATGGCAGAACAGAGTTTCTGCACAGGACAGCGCTGGAGACTCGGCAAGGATTGCAGCAAGAGCTGCAGTTTAGCTAGGTTGGGGGTTTTTGTTTTTTAGCTGGGAGCTTGGCTTTAAGATCTTGGTTTTGGTTTGATTTTTTCTATGTTCTTCTACTACCTACTAAAGAACATATAGTACTCACCACCAACTGATATTCAGATGAAAAAAAGGTAAGCCAAGTATAACAGCTTATTTCTGACTGGTTGCAATATTCCAAGTTTCATGAGCCGCCCCCACAATGCAGCCTGGAATTTCTGCAACTGAAATCTCTGCAGCTAAAAAAAAAAAAAAAAAAAAAAACGAAGACGCCTGCCAATAAGACGGAACAATTGCTTTGCTGGCAAAGTAAGCTTTAATTATTGGGTGATGTCATGCACAGCTGCCCTGTCAAGCCCGATGTTCTAGCCGACTCCCTTGCGTTTGTAATTTCGAGAAATGCAAAACTAATAATGTGGCCTAATTGAAAGCAGCGGATGAAAAAGCCTCGAAAATAAATAGTAGGCAGCAGAGTGGACTAGGGGTTAGCACTTCTGTTTTGGGATTCTGGTTCAAAGCTTTCTGAAAGGCGTTTGCATGTTCTCCCTGTGCTTGCATGGCGTTCCTCCCACACTCCAAAGACATGCTGGTAGGCTAACTGGCTCCTATGTAAATTAGCCCCAATATGTTTTTAGGCATGTGCGATAGGGACTTAAAGTGACATTAAAGGATAAAAAATGCTTCCCTCCCCCTAATGTTAGCACTTACCTTAAATTATGCATCTTAATCCGATCTTCCTCTTCTTTCCCCATGTTTTAATTTGTCCCTCCAGCGGTGCGGCGGCTCTCCGATCCAGCGCTGACTCCTCTCTGCTTGTTAGAACTTCCGATCCAGCGGTGTCTGCATGCGGGTGCACGCGTCCATAGACTTACCTTGCGTCTCTGCTCATCTCCGGGCCGGGAATCCGAATTGCGCATGCGCCCACTCCAAGATGCTTTGCGGCCGCCCGAGCAGTTTAGTTTTTTCGGACGGGAGCGCGCAGCAAAGACAAGGGAAGTTTAAACCGCTCTTAACGCCTTTTTTTTAAAACTGTTTGCCTATATCTACTGCTTGATAGCAGTAGATATAGGCAAAAAAAACGGAGGGTTTAGAACCCCTTTAAGATTATAAACTCCTCGATGGCAGTGATATGAATGCACAGTATGTAATTGGTTTGCACTATATAAATACCTGTAATAAATAAAATATAAAAAGGATTTTTACCTTTATTTTTAAAGGATAGGTGCACTTTAAGAAAAGCGCACTTTCAGTTTTAGAAAATGGAATTACGCCCTCTCCCCCCTACTGCCACACTTACCTTTGGGCTCTTTCCCCCCCTGCCCATGCCAGGGTACTATCCGTATCCCGTACTGCCGTGTAGTGCAGCCCTGCACTCTGTATTTTGAATTTCGCTCGCAAATAGCGAGCACTCTTTGAAGCGCTTCTCATTGGTCAGCACCGAGCCTGCTTGGCAAAAAAATATATTAAGGTTTGGGGAAAAACAAGAGAATGGAAAGAAGAAGTGGACCTATCTCTTATGACAGGATGAGCTCAGTGATGGACAAATTACCATTAGAACGAATACAGTCACAGTTGAGCACTATTAGATGCCTCTTACAATAATGTAAATAATGTAATCCCCTACAATGACTCGCCACCTGGCTTCCTGATTAGCCGGGAAGCCGGGCTGCGTGTAAAGACTTGCCACCCGGCTTCCCGATTAACAAGAAACTCCCCTCTTACCTTGGTATGTCCAGCCTGTCAGCCCCGGGGCCTCTCCAGCCAGAACGCGGCCTTCCTTCGGGTCCCAGCCGGAGCCGTTTGGCCAGCCAATCAGGAAGCCGGGCGCCGTGTAATGACACGACGCCCTGCTTCCTGATTGGCCGGGAGTGCGGCTCCATGCTCCCTCATCATGAAATGACGAGGGAGCATGAAGCCAGCTTCCCGACCAATCAGAATGCCGGGCGCTGCATCATTACACAGTGCCCGGCTTCTCGACCAATCAGGAAGCTGGGCAGCGCGTCATTACACGCTGCCTGGCTTCCTGATTGGCCGGGAAGTTGGCTCCATGATCTCTCATCACAAGTGACGAGAGAGCATGGAGCCGCTTAACAGCCAATCAAGAAACCGGGCAGTGTGTACTGACGCTCTGCCCGGCTTCCTGATACCGGAAGTACTCGTGCTAGGCATCGGAGCATTTGGGAGAGTACGAGTACTTGCCCAAATACTAGTATCGATATCGGTGCCAATACCGAGTATCGGTGCATCCCTAGTCAGCACGGTCAGAAGCGCTTCTCTTTGGTCAGGTCATAGCAAAATACAGCGTGCAGGGCTGCGCTACAGAGCAGTATGGGGTACGGATAGTATACTGGCAGTGGAGTGGAACCCAAAGGTAAGTGTAGCAGGACAGGGGAGAGGGGGCCAGATTGGAGGGGGTAAATGCATTTTAAAAAATCCACATGGGAAAGTGGAATTACCCTTTAATGAATGATTACAGACTTGCATTAATGTGCATCTTTTATATCTTGAAGTCCAGTGTAAAAAAGAAACGACCACAGGGGAAGTACCTATGTCACCTACCCACCTCCTTTACAAACAGTGTTTTCAGCAAACTACAACTACTCTTCATACCAAAAAAAAAAAAATCTTATATATGGCCCTTTGCGATAGAAAGAAATAAAAAATAAAAAATACAAGGCACATGAAAACCTCGGATTCCTAGGGAGGTAATCTCCGGACACGGCCATTTACAGTATAAGTATTTATTTACACTTCAGCTTGGTGTCGGCGGTGCATACCGTCATACTGCCACATACCAACACACAGCAATACATGAAAACAGACGCCGCAAAGTGTGAAATGTAGCTATATGTTTATCTGAGTTGACTCACTATCTATTAATAACACAACCTCTGCTACTCCTGCAGCCCGGAGATAAGGTCCAGGGTGACAAGGTGGACGCAGCAACCTCCCGGTCGCTGAATGTGCTACATAAACTCATCATCGCTACCAAATGGATTCCCCGTCCACATTTCCACTGCAAGAGAGAATCTGATTACTGTGTGAAAGCAAAAGTTCCTATAGACCTATGAAGTGTATGGAAACCCAAACAATGTACTTCTATTTGCTCCCCTTTACTCTGTTAAAAGGGAAAGTCCACCTCAAATAATATTTATAATAATCATCATCATCATTTAATAACAACAATAACAACAAACATTCAAAAATGAAAAAAATGGGCATTTATTATTTTTTTTGCATTGGAGCCAGGAAAGCATTGCAACCACGATCAATAGATTGCAGGTGCAATGCTATGGCTACTGCAGACTCTTCCTCCCATCCATATCTGTACCTTGGTAAGGGTATTCGGTAACATGGACGGGAGGGAGAATAATTGGACTACAGTCACGGTGACGTCATTGCAATAAGAACTAGAAGTCCCTCTGCCATGGTGGCTGATCCTGTTGCCAGTGTGCTCATTCCAGCTCTCAACCACCCTTTTAAGCCCTCAAATGGCTGTGAGCACACTGACATCCTCGACAGTTGGCACGCCTGAAAATAACAGGTTTTGGGAGAGTTAAAGTGGAACTACAAACTCCTTATCTTTACAGCCGAGGAAGGTGCCATCTCTGCCTTTATTTGGATTGTGGCTGCCATAGTGTTGCACATGTGACCAGCTATGACACCAGCCAGTTGAGGCCTTGAAAGTTTGGTTGAGAGCTGAAATGAGCACACTGGCAACCTTTACAGTTGGCACGTCTTGAAAGTAACTGTTTCGGGAGACTATTAAGGTGGCGGGTAAGATGGCAGTTCCTCTTTTAAGTCTAGATTCTATATTAAAGAGGAACTTCACCCACCAATTTAATGTCAGCTCTCAACCGTACTTTCAAGCCCTCAAATGGCTGGTGTCTTGGCTGATCACAAGGTCCAGTGCCATGGCAACTGCAATCCAAATAAAGGCCAAGATGGCACCTTCCTTGGCTTTATGGCAGGGGTAGGCAAACTCTGGTCCTCCAGCTGTAGTGAAACTAAATATCTTGCCATGAATCTGTCTCTGGAAGTCATGCCTGTGAGAACCTTGCCATGCCTGATGAGATTTGTAGTACCACAACAGATGGAGGGCCGGAGTTTGCCCACCCTGCGATATAAGGTTGTAGTTCCGCTTTGAGCTGATTCCATCCTTTGCTGTCCTGACTTCAGTAAAGTGAACTCTGATTGGTCACTATGGGTTACCGCAGATTGCCCCCTCCATTGTTTGCTGAACCAGCACAAATGTGTCTGTTGCACAGATGAGGCTGCCATTTTGCATGCTGACCCTGTATATTTGAGAATGCACTTGATAAATTCAATACGGATTAGTGATGATCCTCTGCCATGAGGCACTTTCATTCCACAGCAACATTCACCGGTGGATATATAATGAACGTTTTTTTTTTTTGTAAACTCACAAAAATGGCCGAAGACAGGTCCTCCATCACAAGAGAGGCCGTTACACAGTCTTGTCCCATTCTCCATGCTGAGTGCCAATCAGATTGAATGAAAAGCCTGGCTGCACACCCACATCTCCATCTCAAGGACCGGCCTGCCATTGAAATACTGAATCTGTACTTTGTGTCACAGGCAATTAACCTCTCCCTCCCCTTCCCTCGGGACCACTCATCTACCTTGGCCGACCAGGATAATTCTGAACGCAAACAAGTTCACCTGCTGGGCACCACGGGCATAATGACATGTTCCGAAATAGAATTAACCAGCGCAAGGACGAAGGTGCTTATTACGAGCGTAATAAGCAAAATGTCTGTCAGGAAGTCCGTACAAACCACGGAGGGGTGCGCTGCATGAGACCCCATTCAAACTGAGCAATTTGTTGTGTGATTTCAGCGGCAAAATCTCTCAAGTATCAGCTCAATGTAGCTTGTCCAATGGAGCTGTTCACATCTCACAGCTCAATGTCACCTGTAGCTTGTAGCTCAAGCTTGTCGGTTGAACACGACCTATTTTTCTGCGGATTTTGTGCGATTTGGCCCGATAGACTTCAATGGTGTAGCTCAATGTCGCCTGACATTGCACGACATTTTGCAACATTGTCACTTTTGCACAGAAAAATAAGAAGGAAGGAATAATGAAGGAATAATCAACCTCAAGGCTGATTGGTTACAGCCCGATGTAGCAGCTACGAAGTCCCTGCAAAAAGTCGCGCTACGTAGCGTGACAAAATGTGCAATGTAGCTCAATGTCACTCAGCTCAAAATCACACTAAAAAAAATGATTTTTTTTGGATGTAGCTCAGTGTGAATGGGGTCTGAAAGTGCACACATGCTGCCTTCTTAGGCGGTGCGACTCACCTCGCTATTCACATCTATGCACCACGATGTAACACATTTCAGTGCGGTGGACAGATGTGTGCCATTTTGTGACACCTCAATAAAGTTTTTTTTTTAAATGTAAACAGCACTGCATCACACTGTGGACTGGACTTGTAGCTCCCCCACAGCTGGAGTGCCGACATGCAGAAAATATGTTTAATGCACATTGGAAGATTGTTGTTGATCTGGCAACAGGGCCTCTTTAATATTCTGGAAATGTTCTTGTGCTATTCTAAATCAAAGCCCACCTCCAGGAAAAGAAAAAAAACGAAAAAAAAAACTCCCCTTGATAGACCACCACTAAAGTGCTATCACATAGGGAGCCCACTATGCGATAGCAATTTCAATTTAAAAATAAAATTAGTTCAAATAAATGCACCCCGTGTGCATGCACATACTGACACAAACACACGTCGGGTGCGTCTACGTACAAAAACTATTGCGCAAGACATGTTGGGTATCACCATGCACGCACAGAGCAATAATTCTGGGGCCAATATGCACAGTGAACTCTAAACTGATGCCCTGTAAAAGCTTCTGGGTTTGAGAAGCAGTTATGTGAATTTCATGCAACATAAAAAAATAGAAACTGCTGCCATTTTATTCTACAGGGTCTCTGCTTTCGGGAAATATACGACTCAGGCGGAAGAGGGGAGTTAGTAATCTGCAGGCCTAAATTGTGCATTTTTTAACGTGGGCAAAAAAAAAAAGCGAAAGGGTTACTGTAAAGTAGAGCTGCAGCTAACGATTATTTTCAAAATCGATTAGTTAGCCGATTATTAAGTTCGATTAATCGGTTAATCGGATAAACAATAAAATAAAGTTTAAAAAATGGCTCCAGTGATGGGACTACTAGTTTGTATTGAGGTTGTAGTCCATCACAGGAGCAAGCTTGGAGCGGTGGAAGTAAAAAAAAAAAAAAAGATAGTGTGGTGTGCAATATAGTGAAATGGAAAGTGTAAAATTATACAGCAATGAATGCAGAATGGCACCGGCTATAGAGGACTACAAAACCCAGCAATAGTACATTATACAGCACAATGCAGAATACCACCAGCTATAGAGGAATACAACAAATCCCAGCAATAGTACATTATAGCTGGCGGTATTCTGCATTGCGCTGTATAATGTACTATTGCTGGGTTTTGTAGTCCTCTATAGCTGGTGGTATTTAGCATTGTACCACTTTATAATGTATTATTGCTGGGATTTGTTGTACTCCTCTATAGCTGGTGGTATTCTGCATTGCGCTGTATAATGTATTATTGCTGGGACTTGTAGTCCTCTATACAGCGCAATGCAGAATATCACCAGCTATAGAGGAGTACAACAAATCCCAGCAATACATTATACATACAGTGTATAATGTATTGCTGGGATTTGTATTCCGCTATAGTTGATAGTACATTGCTCTGTATAATATAGAGCACAATGTACCATCAGCTATAGAGGAATACAAATCCCAGCAATACATTATAGAGCACCATGTGTGGGAAAGTGCAGGCTTACCTGAGCAGTTTTCCAGCAACTTGCTTCTGAGATCGGACCTGTCTATCGGCGGCTGTCATCCCCCCACACCTGCTCCTCCTTACTACATCTCCACACGTGCCTGTGCCGATCGTGGATGTGGGCGGGAAGGAGGTGCGGCTTGGATGCGGGCGGGTCTGGGAGCGTGAGGTGGGGAGGAGGTGCGGCGCGCAGCATGTGTGGAGCCGTGAACAGGGCCAACTGATCGGAAGCCGATTAATCGATTGAAAAAGTTGACAACTTTTTCAATAATCGATAATAATCGATTATGTCGATTAGTTGTTGCAGCCCTACTGTAAAGCCCAGCATGGCCACAGGGTAGGCTCACTTCGAGGGCTCATTTACATGGGTGTGCACAGCTGTACGGCATGCACGCCTGCGCAAAGTCCCTCTCCTGTAGTTGCATGCAGAGTACACAGTTGCACGTAGAACCCGAACCTGCACATCCAGGGTGTGGGTGCCTGCACTTAGACGCACGCCGTCTTTGTCCAAGTGCAGGGATGTGCAGGTTCAGGTCTGCATGTAACCGCATGCAGCCGTGCCCTCCCACAGGGAGGTACAGGCGGCTGCACAGAATTACATGCAGCATCTATCCCGTCCGGAAGCAGGCCTTTGAACGTGCGTGCACGCCATACTGATGTGCGTGCCCAAGCGAATGAGCCCCAACTGTGGTTACGCTATTAAGACAAACTGACCTCTGGTTAATGTTTTAGCATGCTCTGTAAAACTCTTAAATATGCTGCGATGATATAAATGAATAAAATAAATTGAAGGTAATGGCGCAGAACCACCATGATGGAATCGTACCCTCGGAATATGAAGCGTGCGGAGGACCACCATAACTCTAATAGTAAGGATAATGTCGGCCCCGGAGCGAAGCAATATCTTGTTACTGATCATCTTTTCTCCTGTTACTTAGAACGAGCCGCGGGCCTAATGAGACACAATCGGAAAACTTCAACCGCGGCGGCAGAGAACCGGGAAGGCAGGAGTGCCGCTGTACAGGCAGCAGCCAGGGGGAAGACGAGCAGCAGTTGGGGGTCATGATTAATTGACTCCACTGGGATCTCTCGCCTACAAAGAAGAGTCCATTCCTCTCCTGCACATCGCACAATCCTCACAGGTCGCCCTATTAAAAGGCGTTTAACAGAAAGCGTCTCGCTGCTTCAAATCAGGAACTGTAAACATGATCGCCTGGCGAGGAAAGCGCGTTGGATTCTTCAAAGGGACAGACCTTGATCCTCCAATACTGAACATCTGTAAGCCCATGGGGGGGCTGGCCGATAAATAAGATGGATAGTGGGAAGAAAGTCTAATGGAATAAAACGCCAAAGTCACTAGATATATAATGATCAGGTTTGCTTCCTTGTAGCAATGGACACCCTTAAAGAGACCCTGTCAGAAGCTTTAAAAAAAAGCAGGTAAAAAGCACAGAAAAAAAATCAAACCCATGCAGCGTTTTTCCTTTCCATAAATGCTTTATTGACTTGCAATGTGTTTTTAAACTGACCAGGGAAGAGTTCATTACCTGGTACAGCCCCTCCTTGCATGCCATAGCCCTCTCCACTTCCAAGGATGTCTAATTATTGTCTCTGCTGACCCAGCTCCTCCACCCCACCCTTCATTTTTTATGTCCCTGTCTAGGGAATACTATAGAACAGTCTCAGAGACTTTTTAGCCACCCTAGTTCTTATCTTGGACTACATCGTTTTTATGTTGTCCAGATGAGGAGAGCGAGAGGGATGAAGTCGTTTAGTAAAAGACACTGGGCAGGGCTGACACCCCTCAGTCCACATAAAAAAATGCTGTGTACTTGTAGGGCAGGGGTTGGCACTCCAGCTGTTGAGGAACAAGTCCCATGAGGCACTGCAATTCTGACAGCCAACGGCATGACTCCCAGAGGCAGAGACATCGTGGGATTTTTAGTTTCACCACAGCGGGAATGCCAAGGATGCCTACCACTGCTGTAGAATGTCAACTGAGTGGCAGCTCACATCACATCCAACTTGGCAGCACCAAGAAGCAGCTTCAGGGCTTTCGGATGTCTACACAGGAGACGATTTTACTAGGGATTCACCAATACAGGTACTAGTATCAGTATCAGTGCCGATACCAAGTATTTGGGCAAGTACTCGTACTCGCCTAAAAGCTCCGATACCTTCCCCAGATACCGAACTTCCGGTCAGAGGGAGATCTCCCTCTCACCGGAACTGCCACGAGGGAGCATGGAGCCAATGAGGAAGTTGGCTTTCACTTGTTTCTAGGCAGCCTGGCTTCCTAAGTGGAAGCTGGGCAGCACGTCACGACACCAGGCTGCCTCGCAGTGTTGAGGTAAGTGAAGCCGGTGTTCTTTCGATGGAGCACCAGTTTCCAGGGCAATCAGGAAGCTGGGTGGCGGGGCTTCCTGATAATCCGGGCCCACGGATGTCAGTATCAGTATTCGGTATTGGCGAGTACCGGAGAAAAAAAATATAGGTACTCGTACTCTGTGCGGAAAAACCGGCATCGGTGCTTCCCTCATTTTTACAGGTAAGTAGCATGCATAAAATATGTTTACTGAACAATGAAAGAGTGTTAAAAGGAGAACTATGAGACGAGTTCTTTTTTACTCACCTCATAGTTCTAGCCGACCTGTGACAATTAGACTGTCACAGGTCGGCTTAGTAGATCGGGAAGTGAGCGAACACATATCGGCGTTCGCTCGCCTCTCGATCCTGTCACAGCTCTCTGCCGTGACCTGGGAGGGACTGGATTCCCCCCTCCCCCAGCGCTGACTGGCGGAACGGACGGGGGAGGGGCGGGTACAGCTGGCTCTGTCTCTAGATAGGCAGAGCCAGTTGTCACTCACGCAGCTGAGCGTACCAGACATAATTGTCGGGATCCGCTTCACCTGCCGTGTCTCAGTATACTGAGCATAGGGTGACGTGAGGACGCTAGTTTTTGTCCTCCCGTTACCCTAAGGAGAACTATGGGGAAAAGCCCTAACCCCATAGTTCTCCTTTAATGGTCTGGCAACAGGGCCTCTTTGATTTAGAATAGCACAAGAACATTTCCAACTCCAAACCTCACTGCAAGGGTTAATGGCTCGTTAATATCAAGGGAACTGATGTAGGACTTTTACTTACACAATTCCCGATCCAGCATGCTCGTAGAGCGGCACCCCCAGCCTCTTCCCCCTACACTCGTGAAGACACAGTCCACAAGTCATAGGTAAGGGAAGAGGTGAGCGACGACCGCTGGGGGAGCGGGGATTAGACAATTCCTTTACATAGGTACCCCTAGACAATTAACCCTTGCAGTACAGGGGTAACCCCACCACAAGGGGAGTTTTTTTTTTTCTGGTGATGTAGTTTTGAATAGGTGTTTTGGGTGTTGAGCCCACAAGGAGATGTTACACCCTACCCAGAATTTTTTTTCTGGCCATGAGTGGAGTGTCAGGGTTCGATTCCCAGGTCAGTCCTAGTAGTGGTCAGGCATGGAACCCCCCCCCCCCTTCCCCATACCTGGAGTGGGCATCCTCTATATAGTCCTATGGAAAATTCCCAAAGGGGACAGGTATCGGGAGTGAGCTTGGACCGGTGACTACTTTACAAGCCTTTCTACTGTTCTACTTTACAACACACACAGAGACCATGAGGAACAAAAGTAGCCCCCCTCCAGAAGGAAGGACAGTGCCATCACCAATTCAGAGATGATTTGAGGATCTACAGCCGAGTGATACACAAATAAGAAACATTTTTGATAATAGATGGAGGTACTTGAAATGTACTTTTAAGACTCAATGCCTGAGTTTGTCACTTTAAATGGACATATGCCGATCCAGAGAGGGAAAGCAGATGTCCAATGACAGCAGTGAAAAAAGCGAAACCATTCTTCATTCTATCTAAAAAAATAAAGATTTTTAGCTGGAGTTTTGCTTTAATCCAGATGAAATACAAATGATGGAATTTGTATATTTCCTATAATACGTTCCCAGGCTCCCCTGTAACAGCTGGACCATCAGATCCTACTGAGCAAAGACATGGACATGGCAGCTGCCGGCCAAGTGTGAAATCAATGCAATGCCCATAAAAGCTCTATTTCCAGAGCAATTTATAGCAATTGAATCCGTCAGCACGTATCTGATTATTCCCGCTACTTCGATGTGTCAATCTTCGCACAAATTTTACAGATAAAGCCTAAAATAATAGGGAACATCGGGTCACAAGTCTTCATGCTCACATGGAAGTCATACTGTTGGCAGAGGGGAATTAAACACCGAGCTGTCTGCTCAGGGTCAATCCACCTACAGTAGGGCTGGACAAATCCCAGGAGCCAGATCGACAATCCTCCAGAAAATTGACAGCTGGCGCATAAGTTTTGATGCTTTCTCTAGTCGTTGTCGTCAATGGTGCCGGTGTCTAAAAAAAAAAATGTGCTGGCTCCTGGATTGGACCCCGAAATTCCAAATTCATTTGTCCACCACTAATGTTTAGGTTTTGTCGGACCACCAAAAAGGGATTATTTACCCGCTGGCTTCTATCTCATGTGATCTCTGCCCCCAAATTACAAGTTTTACCCTCCTGCCAGGGCCAACATGAAGTGATCTCATTTTCACTGCATAAAGAAAAGCAAGCACTGCATCAGAGGAGGGCAGATGCTCCCATATACCCCTAAGCACTGCCAGCAATGTAAAAGGCGAGTACAAGAGGCTTGACGCTCCGGCAATATGGCATCATCAAGCTATTGGACCTGCAACGTATGCAAGGATGGCGAGGGATTGCCCACAAGTCAGTGTGTGAGCAAGAAGATCATCTGAGCGCTGGCTGCTGGGGGAGCGAGGGATGAGATAAGTAAAGTCCTGGTATCCTAGGCTTAAAATAAGCACAGAACCCCCAAAGCATGGGGGTGGAGGGTCAATGCAAGGAGTGTTTTCTTTCCCCAAAGTTCCTCCTCAACAATATTTGCTGCATCCTGATATAACCAGGTGACAGGTACATTTCATACCCACAATATTACACCACTGTCCTGTGAGCAGCCACCGATATAACCCGGTGACAGGTACTCTTCACACTGCTGTACTCTGGGCTGCACCCTGACAAATTCTCAAAACAGACACATGAATCATGGCTCCAAAAATCAGCTGACGGCTTCGTTCACTGCAGGTCACATGACAGCAACTCCCTACAGTTCCATCCAGCCGTGCTGGAGGAACTGAATCACTGACACTTCATACTTTCCACATGTAAAGCTGCAAATAAACTCCATTCATAAGCGGCGTGCCACCCTTGAGCTGCAGAACAGATGTACAGCCATCTATAGGTTCAAGCAAAGCATGTGCACGAGCATCATATGGGCTTATTTGCAGAGCAAACAAAATATAACACAGCCTTTCTTTACCTTAGAGGAAGCCTTGAAAAAAAAAAAAAGTTTAAAATCTTGGTGAACCCCTAAAAAAATGTTCTGATCCACAGCACACGGTACATTAGTGAAATGAGTGATCTGTAGACAGAACAATTGTGAGTCCCAACTTGAGCTCTTTCGAACACAGAAGGAGAGTTCCTCCAAACATGGTCCGAACCCGAGTTACCCTGAACACAGAAGGAGAGTTCCTCCAAACATGGTCCGAACCCGAGTTACCCTGAACACAGAAGGAGCTCCTCTGGACCCGGAAGGGGCTCCTCGAAAAACGGTCCAAACCCAGAAAGTACTTGTCCGAACCCCAAAGGGGCTTACTTTCGAACACAGAAGGAGAGTTCCTCCAAACATGGTCCGAACCCGAGTTACCCTGAACACAGAAGGAGAGTTCCTCCAAACATGGTCCGAACCCGAGTTACCCTGAACACAGAAGGAGCTCCTCTGGACCCGGAAGGGGCTCCTCGAAAAACGGTCCAAACCCAGAAAGTACTTGTCCGAACCCCAAAGGGGCTTCCCCCGACACGGTTCGAACCCCGAAGGGGCTCCCCCAAAACATGGCCCGAACCCGGAAAGGGCTCCTCTGAACACGGCCCAAACCTAGAAAGAGCTCCTCCTGCAATAATGTCACTGACCTTATATAGCTGCATGGCCATATTTGGTCATTGACCTAATTTGGCCATATAGACATATTCGGATCATCCACCTGATTTTACCGCCCTTCAGCCACCCATCTATAAAAAAGGCCTAAGTGCCAAGTTTTTCATTTTTTTTACAAAGTTAATGCTGCCCCTATATTCCAACATGTACCAGATAATACAGGATCAAAGAGATGAGAGTCTAGAGCTGCAGCTAACGATTATTTTCAAAATCGAT
>NW_017306834.1:736578-754962 GCF_000935625.1 Nanorana parkeri
TAATCGATTATGTCGATTAGTTGTTGCAGCCCTAGATGAGACATTATTTGACCCCAAAAGAACCCGGGGCCACTGGCGTCCTAACAACCAATGCAGGTTTTATATCTGAACATAATTGGTTATTAGGACACCAGTAGTCTTGGGGCTGTCAGCTTCTAGCAACCAACAAATAGGGGGGCGCAGGTCAAATGTCTGACCCCTGAGATAAATTACTCCAAAACGACATTGGATTATTTACCGCCAGTTTACTTATCTCCAAAATGGGGGTATTTTGTTATGCATTCGTTGCAGCCATTGCGACAGAATGTAAAAGTTTGGCTATTAAGAACGACTTGAATCTGAAATGAGTCGGGAATACCATTAGAAACGTCACACTGGTTCTCTGAATTGAAAGTGAACAGAAAGTGCTGCCAATGCTATAATAAATGGCTCCCATGGGTATTGGTGAAGTAGAGATGGGTCTTGTTTATCATGAGAGAACACAGATGCAATGACAATGTATTCACTAAAAGCTGCAAGATGTCACATGAGGAGCTGAAGCCCCCAGAAGATCAACCCCTTTATAAAAAAATAATCCCCAGGCGACTGACAGTATCCCATCATTAAAAACTAAATAAGACAACCAGAAACAAACGCTGTCAGCCTAGAAACACCAACTCAGCACACTGTCCTCACAGCTTGAGGTCCATCAACATGTCTCTTCTATGAGATTAGTAAAATTCTAATCACATCCATAAGACTTTCACCTTCTGATTGGCTCATATGAGAACAAATACACATGGGAAGGTTGGAGGGGCTGGGGCAGGGATAGCTGTGTTACCTTTATTATCCACATTTCCCATTTCATCTTTGTAAAGGCTGATCTCTGGGATCAGCAAATAGTTTCTAAATACACAGTCATGTGCATTCTTCCTTGATTCCCGGTGTGCTTTGATGCGTGAAGAGAAAAAGTAGAAGAAATGTGCAAAGACCGGTCTCTCCTGCTCGCTCTCCCTGTGCAGGGTGACTGGTCTTGCTCCGCCCACTCCTGTAGTTTTCTGCAGACAGCCTTTGGTAGGTGGAGCCTGCTGGGTCCCTCCCATAGCTCTGTTCTCTAACAAAGTTATTATGGCAGTTCATGTAAGCTAAAGTATTTACATATGCTGAATAAGCGGTAGGAGCATTTTAAAACAAGTCCTCATTCACCTCTCTATCTATATGCATTGTGGAGGAACGTGACAGTTCACAACACAGGCACTGAAATCTCTGGGTTCTATTGAGTCTAGGATTGCTATGAGCCTAGAAGACATTTTGTGATTGTGACAATGTAACACAATGGATCTGTTTATCCAACAGTTGAGCGCGGCTTACCTTGTGCGATAGCTATGGACTCGAATCGGTGCAGCTCTCTGAGCAGGTAGGTCCTCTCGCTGGGGTGCAGGCTGTAGATGAAGTCCCTGGCTCCATGAGCCGTGTTGAGCGACTCCATAGGCTCTTTCTTTGGGTGCGTGCCCAGCAGCCTGCAGCTCTGCAAGACCGAGGTCCCAGGACACCCCCCACGGTTCATCCCCAGCCAGCTCCAGGGCTTTAGGGAGACGGCGGGTCGCAAGGCAGTCCGACTTAACAGCGTGAGTATGGACATCTTCTCGGGTGCGATGGTACCTTGCCTCCTTTTTACTTACTGAAACTGAGAGTTCTCAATGCTAGGCTGCGCACAGCTGACAGTTAATGAATTACACCTGCATGTCAATGGGGCTCTCAGCATAGAGACATGTGCATACATGGGTAGGTGGAAGGCCACCTAGGCTGATTTAGGACAATACCCTGTATAGGTAACAAAAGGAACCCAGTTATTCCATATACTGATCACCTTCCAGGGTGACTCTATACAAATGGCAACATCAGGCTATAATCATTCATTGCTAATTGAATATGATCGATGATTGAAAAGGTACTGATCTGATTTTAGCAGGTGGGCAGCTGCAGGGGTATGGAGGTAGATGTGATACAAATGCAATATACAGCTGGGAAGGGATTGGAAGTTGGGTGTCAATGCTCCATTGCACTGGCCCGGGTTGCAGTATTCCAAGTTGATGTGTCAACGAGAGTCAATGAGCAGCTCGCTGACAACGCTCTGGACATGTGACAGGTGCCCGGTGATGTGCGGGTGCAGGCTGCGGACAGGAGCGATGTACGGCTCCGCACACGGTCCAGATCACCGCCTCTTATTGAGGGAACATCCAGTCCGGGCTGATTCTCCCGGGTGTGCGGAGGGGCGAGGCGTCACTCACCCAGCCCGGATCGGGTCGCTTCTGCCGCCGCGCCCGTTGATCACAGTGCTGCGGTTCGCTCACAGCTCCACCCTGGACCGCGAACACGCCCACTGTCCCCGGGAAAGAGGCGGGGCGTCCGCACCTCTGACAGTCCCAGCGCTGCCGGACACTGCGCATGCGTAAAAAGCAAAGCAAAGAGCGCGAGCAAAGCGCGTTCCTGTACATGTAGCGCATGCGCAGTAATGTTTTTCCACTCAGAGGGGCATTTAGGGGTCAGTGAGGCGTCCTTAGTATGATCATGACTGTGAACTTAAGGGGGGAAAAAATACATACTCCCATCATTTGTACTGAGGGTACCCCAGCTATTCCCATCACATATAATGATGCTGCTATGGGTGCTCATGTGTCCTGAGACTGCCATAGGTCAGGGGTAAGCAACCAAATGTTGTGAAACTACAAGTCACATAATGCATTGCAAGACTCTGACTGTCATAGGCGTGATTCCCAGAGGGATTATGGGATTTGTAGTTCTACCACAGCTGGGGGGCCTAAATTGCCTAACCTGGCCCTGCCGTAGGTGCTTGCATTCAGGGCCGGATTTCCCACAAGGCCCAGCAGCAGGGGTGTGGAATTCCTATCTCCTGATGCACGGGATGATGCAGTTCCAGGCGCTGGGTGGGTAGTTGTTTTTTACATTTAGCCCTGCTTTGGGCAAGCAAAGCTAAATGTACAGAGGGGAAGCCGCCGCTTGTTTTGTACAAGTGATGTCGGCAACATCGTTGAGATCACTTGTATGCAGCCTGCGGGTCTGCCATTCTCCATGGGGGGGGGGGGGTTTGTCGGGTAGGGGGGCGCATTGAGGAACCTGGCCCTGGGGCAGCAGAGAGAGTAAATCCGGCCCTGCTTGCATTATGTGTAATGAGACTGCCAAAGAAACTCCCATCATGTGTACAGAGCATGCCATATGTACTCCCATCATGTTTTCAGAGCATGCCATATGTACTCCCATCATTTGTACAGAGCATGCCATATGTACTCCCATCATGTTTTCAGAGCATGCCATATGTACTCCCATCATTTGTACAGAGCATGCCATATGTACTCCCATCATGTTTTCAGAGCATGCCATATGTACTCCCATCATTTGTACAGAGCATGCCATATGTACTCCCATCATGTGTACAGAGCATGCCATATGTACTCCCATCATGTGTACAGAGCATGCCATATGTACTCCCATCATGTGTACAGAGCATGCCATATGTACTCCCATCATGTGTACAGAGCATGAAGCTGTGGTGGAACTACGAATCCCATGAAGCTTTGCAAGATTCTAACAGCCACAGACATGACTCCTGGAGAGAGATGCTTCATGGGATTTGTAGTTTCACCACAGCTGGAGGGCCAGAGTTTGGCCATCCCTGCCATATGTACTCCCATCATGTGTACAGATCATGCCATATTTACTCCCATAATGTGTACAGAACATGCCATATGTACTCCCATCATGTGTACAGAGCATGTCATATGTACTCCCATAATGTGTACAGAGCATGCCATATGTACTCCCATCATGTGTACAGAGAATGCCATATGTACTCCCATCATATGTACAGAGCATGCCATAGGTACTCCCATCATGTGTACAGAGCATACCTTATGTACTCCCATCATGTGTACTGTGCTTGCCGTGGGTACTCCCATCATGTGTACAGAGCATACCATATGTACGCCCATCATGTGTACTGTGCTTGCCGTGGGTACTCCCATCATGTGTACATAGCATACCATATGTACTCCTACACTGCACACTAAGGCTGCTGTAAGTACTCCTATGATATATTCTCTGTAGGTACTCTCAGTACTGAGGTTGCCACTTTCTCTGGATAATATCCCCGCCCAATAACTCTGCTCCTATAAATTACATTTGAATAACATGGAAGGGGAATAGCTAAATGCTTAGTGGGGTCTATTTATAACCAATTCACTGAGCCATTCGCCCTACGAGTCTTTCTGAACGTTCTTCTACTGTATGTATCGGAGATCTCAACTCTCCCGGACCTTTCTGGAGTTTCCTGGTACTAGATAGCGGCTCCCTGACGCCTGCAAGTGAAACATTGTATTCCAGAAACATTTAGGCTGGGTTCACACCTAGGCGTATCGAATATGGTCGTTTGTCGTGCGATTCGCGGTAAAAAACGCGCAACAAACGCGCGTTTTCCGAGGGCTACTTGGCTGTATCCCAATGAAAAAGGGGGTCAAAAACGCCCCAAAGAAGCTCCTGTACTTCTTTGGGCGTAGGACGTTTTGTAGCGCGTTCATATGGCCTCTAATACGCCCAGGTGTGAACCATACCCATAGGAATGGGTATTTGTTTGAGGTGTTTGAGCGTTTTGCAGAGCGTAGGAACGCGCTACAAAACGCCCATGTGTGAACCGGTTCTAACTCTGCTCTATATACCGTAAGTCCTTGGTTCTCAACTGGTGGGTCGTGACTCCATCCATATGTGCATTGCTTACAGCTCCCTCATGTGTTCTGCAGAGGTGCCTGGGCCGCAGTGACATCACATTCTGGCTCCCGGCACCTTTACAGGACACATGAGGGAGCTGTACAAACAATGCACATATGGATGGAGCTGCGTCACAGCACAGGAGCCCACACTGGACCCAGGCTGAGGGTCCACTTCAGTTCTCATAAGGTAGAGAGTCTGAATAGACCTTAAAAAAAAGAAAAACAGTGTGCATGTGTGTGAGAATGTGAGTGTGTGAGATTGTGTCTGTGGTTGTGTTTGTATGTCAGTGTTTTTGAGGGCCCATTCACACTAGTACAGTGCGTTAATCGCATAGTACCATGCAATTAATGCACTGTACCACCCAATCGCACCTACCGTGCACTCTGGTGTGGGAGGTGTGTTGCGTTGCTATTCATTCGAATGGTGCCCCTAAGGTACATCCCACCCACAGTTCATACTGTGCGCTATACCCTAATACCTTGCGTTCCATTGTAGTGCGACTTGGGTCGCGACTTAATGACCAAGGACGAATGTGGGTCCCGAGGGTACACAGGTTGAGAACCACTGCCGTAAGTCTAGCAGAGTAAACCTTTCCAGTACGGATGTCCTGACACTGATACTAGTAGTTGTGAAAATACCCCGATACTAGAGGCCGATGACGGCCCTTTCCATTTTTAAAGTTTGGCTCCCTGAGTTCCTGCGCTTGCTGGGGACCTCAGGCAGTCGTCTTTGACAGTGCCTGTCTGGCCCCACATCTCCTCCTCCTTCCCGGCGCCAGCAGAGACACGCACAGGAAAGCACAGCCCCACAGCGCTCGTACAGTCCTGGAGCCCAGCCGCCACCCGCAGAGCCCGGCACCCACCCGGAGAGCCTGGCACCCACATACAGCCCTGGTGAGACCCAAACGGAGCCCTGCTGAGATTGCATACAACGCTGGTGAGACTCAAAGGCAGCCCTGGTAAGACCCAAAGGCAGCCCTGGTGAGACCGTATGCAGCCCTGGTGAGACCGTATGCAGCCCTGGTGAGACCGTATGCAGCCCTGGTGAGACCGTATGCAGCCCTGGTGAGAAGCCGTGAGTGACAGTCACGGCTCTCTGCAGGGACAGGATCGAGCGACGCTATGTGTTCGCTCACTTCCCAATCTATTGAGCCGACGTGTGACAGTTTCATTGTCACAGGTCGGCTAGAACTATGAGGCTGAGTGATTTTCACTCGCCTCATAGTTCTCCTTTAACCGTGCGTTTAGTGTGAACAGACCTCTAACCCTCAATACATTGTAATTATTTCCGTAATAGTCGTGAAGAAGCAACAGGCGGATCACTCTTCACGACTAACTCCAATCGCTGCATACAGCAGTAAAATCACATATACATGTCATTAACCCTTACTCTAACTGCGTAAAAATAGATGTAGACTGGAGTCCACCTAATGGGGAACTCTGAGACACTAGTTCCCCATGAAATCTGCCTTCCTTGTGATTGACAGCAGACAGTGGGTGGATTCCATGGTCTGCCTGCTATTGACTATGAAATCCACCCACTGTCTGCTGGCAATCACAAGAGCAGCAGACCTGATGGGGAACTAGCCTCTCATAGTTTCCCAGCAGGCTCTGCCCACTGCCAGCATCCTTGATGACTAAGAGGCTGTCAGCTATATACAGCTATGAGCCTCTTAGCAACCACTGATGCAACCCGGGCTCCATTCAGCTGCCAGCAGAGAGATTCCCCAGCTGATGGCTACATGTTCATGGCCACATTTGGATAATGATGTCAGTCAGCATCTCTGGCCCTCTTTGTTTACATTCAGTTCCTGGTTACTGGTTGGGGAAAGTTTGGGGTACAGATGCACTTTTGCAATAACACCAAGAAAAAAAGACAAGAAATCTGTATGTTCTACAGCCACCCCAGGCACCGAAACCAACTTCTCTGTTTTCTCTTTATTTTTTTTAATAAAAGACAATTTTTTGTATTCAAGACGTATTAAACGGGTTTCTTTTGTGCCTAGCACAGACGCGTTACAATACGTACAATTGTTCCTGAAACGAAAATCACATTCACGGTTGGAATTTTCTTCTTTCAGATGAGAATCGATCCATCCATTCTTCTCCTTCAATCTTCCTCCTCACTATGGTTCAGAAAAAGACCATCGATTAGCCCCCACTAACCATTAGGAGATTGAAAGAACATTCTGAAAAGGAAATAGGGTGACAGCGCTGCTCGTATAATCAGTGAGCGTTGTCACTGTATGATGGGAAGTGTTACAGGCAGAACCACCAGGTAAATATAAGGGAAGAAAAAGCTTGATAAAAGTAAACTGAAGCAGCGACCATATTACAGGACTGGTAAGCTGCAATATGCTAAATGTTTGTTCTTGGGGTCAGTGCGGCGCACACCCGGGTGACACCATTGGAGGGGTGACACCAAAATGACTGACAGTTATGGAACCTCCCCTCCTCTCTCTGCCGGCATCCACCACCAAGATGGCCGCCGGCGTCAATTAGATGACCGCGCGTGCACGATGACGTCACTGCGGGGTGTCACCCGGTCTCCGCTCCAGGTGACACCCGGCCTCCCGACGCCGCTGCTTGGGGTTAGAGTATGCTTTAGGGCTTGTTTCCACCAGCCCACGCGTCTAAAGCAATGTCCCGTGCCCGGAATACAAGGGATCGCATAAATACAGAGTCTCCTTGCGTTCTGGGGTGGAAGGGGGTGTGGCAGTGCCATTCAAGTCAATGGCACTGCAGACACACACCCCGACTGCAGTACGATAGGCCGCACAGGAAAGCGTGGTAATAAAATCCGGTCCAAGCTTGCTCCTGTGATGGACTACAATCTCAATATCTCAATACAAATTATTAAACTAAATGTGAGATTGTAGTCCATCACAGGAGTGAGCTTGGAGTGGTGACTACTTTACAACACACACAGGGACCATGGGGAACAAACGTAGCCCCCCTCCAGAAGGAAGGACAGTGTCAGCACCAATTCAGAGATGATTTGAGGATCTACAGCCGAGTGATACACAAATAAGATACATTTTTGTTAAAGTGACATTAAACCTTGCTCTTGCTTTGTATGGAAGGGAGGCACAGATGGTATGCAGCTCTGTTGTAATTTCTGTAAAAAAAAATGTTTCAGTTCCTTGTTCTCTAGTGGGTCACCGCATCGCTCTGTCCCCCACCCCCACACAGGTGCCTATATCAGCTTGTTCCCGGCCGTGGCCCATAGTAGCCGTGTGCATCCATAAACACACACAGCCCTGCGGCGGGCCACGCCCCTCCTCTCCGCCCAAAAGGTCAGTTGACGGCAGAAGGAGCCTATGGCTCCTCTGCCCTCAATCTCATCCCCTGCAACAGGAAGCTCGGGATGGATGATCGCTGAATTTCATTGCTATCACAAGCCGCCTATGTAACAGCACTGTGATAAGAGGTGTTCTCTAAGAAGGCATTTGGGTTCAAATAGACCCTGATGTCCCCTTTGCAGCACACTGAAGCTGATCAAGCTCAGATCATGCTTGATCAGTTTCTTTCCCGATCTCTCTAGCCGGGGAATGACAGCTCAGAAATTGGAAGTGATGAAATTGTCGCTTCCAGTTTCAATCAGTGGTTAGGAGATCAGTGAATTGATGTTGGCTGGTCTCTCTCCCCTCTACACACTGGCACCTGTAATGCCTGTCCCGGGCCCGCAGAAGGAGCAGTGGAGCCCAGGAAGAAAGGCTGGGCGGGTCAGGCGGGGGTAAATGTGTACCTGTCCATGGAAGCGATCAGGTGGCTTTACAGCCACCCAAATCAGCTTTAGTGCCCATTCACACTGAGCGTTTAATCGCGCGATTTCTGCTGCATATTTGCTGCGCGATATCGCGAGAAGTCACTCGACCAATGATTTTCAATGGAACTGTTCTGTTCTACAGCTCCATGTCGCCTGTGGCTCGTCGCCTGTGGCTCGTTACCTGTAAAAGCCTCCCTTGTGAAGACATCCAAAAGCCCTAAAGGTGCCCATACACTGCACAATTCTCGTACCAGAATTGCGGGAAATCCCGCAATCGTACGAGAATCGTGCAGTGTATGGAAGGCGTGCGACCGTTTCTACTGTACGGTCGCACAACTTTTGTATATCGGGCATGTTGGAAAACCAGCCGAGAATCATACGATTTTCGGCTGGTTTTTAACATGATCGAGAGATGACTGCCAAACTGGCCGGTGTGCGCACGTGCACACTGCCCATTCAGCATTGCAGTCATCGGAATGTCGCAGGTACGATCTGCCTGTCCAAGATGCGCAGATCGTACGTTTCTTTAAATACTTTATAATACTTGATTTTTTTTCCATGCTATTACCCTCAGTTTTTTAAAGCTGGTGACAGGGGCTCTTTAAGGATACATTTCCTGCAAGAAAGACCAAGGGAGAGGTTACCACTTTGCTGATGTGTGTAGGATAGGGCCACCATCTGTGGTGAAGCTACAAATGCCATCATGCCTCTGGGACTCATGACTGTGACTGTCGGCCTTGCAATACCTCATGGGACTTGTAGATCCACAAAAGCTGGAGTGCAGAGGTTGCCTTCCCTTTCAATAGGAGATGGCAGTGGAAAATTGGTTTTCTATACACCGGTATAACCGTCAGCTTTTTCCCTATGTTCAATTTCTCAGCCTACTGCTTACAACTGCGAGACAATCAAAGAATACCCAAGATCGCGGCCTGCCTCTCTGTATGGGCGATGTTCAATGCTGCAAGACTTGTGTATATCAAAGGCTCCAAATCAGCTCTGTCAGTAAATACAAATCATCCTGAGAGGCCGATGCCCTGTGGAAGTAGAAAAATCCTCATCTATTGAAGCAGAACAATGAGAAATTGGATTAGAAATGCTGCCACTTTACATGGAAATTATCAAATGAAATGAAATGATAAAATTATCTACACTGCAATCGGCAGGGAAGAGAATGAAGTGTCAGTGTTGATACAGGGGCAGAGTGGACAGCTGAAAGAATGAACTATGGCAAGGAAATATGGCTTATCAGTTGGCTAATGCAAGAGTTTTATATGGAAGTTTAACACACTTAACACACATCTAGCTGCAATACTCACCTTTACCTCTTTGTGTAGTACCTCTTCTTTGCCACAAGATGTCCTCAGCCTTCTGGGGTTGAATGGTGCCCAGAGTCCTTCAACCTAGAACACTGGAAGGACTGGGATTTCCCACAAGGCCAACCAAGGCCCAGCCTTGGGGCAGCAGGAAGTAGAGGGGCAGCCGGGGGGGGGAATTCCTATCTCCTGAAACCCGGGACATGCAGTTCCGGGCACCGGGCGGGTAGTTGTTTTCTACATTTAGCCCTGCTTTGGGCAAGCTAAATGTACAGCGGGAAAGCCGCTTGTTTTGTACAAGTGATCCCGGCAATGTCGCCGAGATCACTTGTATGCAGCCTGCAATACCCACAGGGTATTGCATCATCTGGGACTGACTACTGCCAGGAGAAGACCAAATAGGTAAAGCATGTCATGTGACCAGCTTGACGACAGCATTGAAAAAAAAATACAGCTGTGAGACATCAGAAAGGGGGGTGACCTTAATATTAATTGTTAAATTATTATTATTATTATCATGATGTCATCATGCTTATGAAATATTTATATTGACCATAGGGTAAACTGCCCCTACAGGTCTGACAGTTGCTTTATATCATACAGATAACACATGCTGTCTCCTGCTCCTGTGTGCGCACAACTCCATCATATGATTAACCCCTGCAGTTATAGTAAACCTGTCACAAATGTGAACAATTTCCTACTGAACACATGATGAGAACACGTATAATGCAGTGTGTTAAGATGACCAGTAGCTCCACAAGTCAGACTTGTCCTGCCTCCCAAGGCTTTTTGTGGATCCTTCAACTTATGAAAGAAGGTCTAGCTAACCAATAGGGAGACTAGGGAGGTAGAAGGTCAGGGCTAACTCACCTTTTACAGGAAAATGCACAGTCAGGAGCTGGGGGACAGTATGAAGCAGCGGTGCATAGAAGCAAATTAAATGTCACTTTGTGACATTTCAATAAACCTTTTTTTTTTTTTTAAAGAAAGGTAAACAGTTGCGTTGTAACAGCACAAAGCAATGCCCCTACACATGCACCCATTTAGCATGCAAGCTGCTGTGAAGGAACCTTAAAAGGAAATCAGCAATTGCAACTTCTATATTTGTTTTGTTAAAAATTCCCTTTAAAATACTTACCTTTTCCAAAAAAAAACATATCTATAAACAATTGTCAGGGTTCTTTGCCCTGCAAATATCCATGAATGTTCATTTTGGGCAAGTAATGGCAAAAAAAACCCAATATTCTTATATTTTTTCACAGTTAAAATATAAAGAGTTATTCACAAAGCTGCCAAAGGAATAACCCAGCGGAAGTGAAGTGAGCCGAACGCTGTTCGGCTATTCACTTCTGGCTTGTCAGCCGAACATACTCTGCATGTTCAGCTGAGCCGAAGTGCAAGGGACTTCGACTCAGCCGATCCAACATCTGGATCAGCTGAGCCGAAGCTCCGGCAGCTCACTTGCTGCCGTTTGCCCCTATTCTCATAGGGGCCGTAGGACAGTGAGTGAATAGCCAAATGCAGCCGAGCGGCATTTGGCTCGGCTATTCTGCTCGGTCCCTCTGTGCAACCGAGCAGAATAGAAAAATAGTTTAAAAAGTAGAAAAAAAATGCTTTCCATTGGATGGCACCTGCTAGAATCTTCTAGCAGGTCCCAGGCAATGAATAACAACTGGGCGGAGCCGGCCATGATATCACGGCCGGCTCCACCCAGTTGTTGTTGTTTAATGACAGATCAGCATCTCCAGGTCATTTGGGGACGCTGATCTGTCATTACAACTGGGCAGAGCCAGCTGTGAGATCACGGCTGGCTCTGCCCGGCTGTCATTTGCGGGTCGAACGGCCGGCCTTTCGGCAGGCCGGTCGCCCTGATTCGGCTGTCCATTCGGCCCCGTCGAGCTGAAGCATATGCCTTCGGCTCAGCTGAGCCGCTTGGCCGCCTTCAGCTGCTGTATGGGCTATAGTGACTGAACCGAAGGGCTCCGGCGGCTGTAGAGATCAGCCGAAGCTACGTCTGGATCCTTCAGCTCTTTCATGAATAACCCCCATAGTGTTGTAATATTACATTATGGCCACTAGATGGAGCTGAGGAGCAAAAGAAATAATACATTTTGGCCACTAGATGGAGCTTTTCCCAGTTTAAATTTAGAGTGTTGCAATAATATAGTATAGCCTTTAGATGGAGCAAAGGAGCATAGGAAATGAGTATTTATTACAACACACTACTACACATTCGAACTGGCCATAGTGTAATATTACAACACTACATTCGAACTGGAAAAAAATATATTAAGAACATTTTTGTTTGAAAAAGGAACATTTGCAGATATTCACAGGGTGAAGGGCCCTGCATATTGTTTATAAATAGTATTGAGGGTCTGTTTTATTTCTCTGTTAGTTATAAGACATATAACACGGATGTTTTTATTCCTGCAGCACAGTCAGATATCCTCAGTCTCACCTGGAAGAAGTATTGAAAGTGTTTACATTACCCGAGTGGCTTATTTGTGAGCTTCTCCTGTCTCCATTTCTCAACACAATGTCGTGAATTAAGTCAGAATTTAATTCCCATGTTCTGTGTCAGAGGCCTTCACTACCTCCTACAGCCATCCATCAATACTGGAATACTGCTCCAGCTTAATGCATGAACGTCAACAGCTTTGCCACTTTACAACCCTGCTGAACAGGCTGCGGCTTTCAGCCAAGACATAATCATATCAGAGAATGTTCAATAGTCTGTGCTAAAAAATATCAAGTAGGGGGTAAATCCCACAAGAAATGATTTATGCTTTTAGCATTCAGAGTATCCTTTCGTCACCATCCTTGGTATTTCTTGCACAGTGGCGTAGCACTGGGGGGTCTCCGGTGCTACGCCGGTTCAAATCCCAGCCAGGTCACTATCTGCAAGGAGTTTGCATGTTCTCCCTGTGCTTGTGTAGGTTTCCTCGTACACTCCAAACGCATGCTGGAAGGTTAATTGGCTCCTGTCTAAATCGGCCCTGTATGTATGCATGTGAGATAGGGACCTTAGATTGTAAGCTCCTTGATGGCAGGGACTGATGTGAATGTGCACCTATGTAAAGCGCTGCGTAAATTGTCGGCATTATATAAATACCTGTAATAAATATTTCTTTATTGTAAACACTTATTTATATTTTAATCTCAACCTGGAGTCTCCAAATGTTTTAGTACAAGTAAAAATATTGCCAGGTTTAAAAAATCAGTTTTATAAATGAATAGTCACAATTTTAATGAATAAATAAGCTACCCTTACATTCAGGGGTGCCCTGCAGAGTCCCCCTTACATTCAGGAGTGCTCAAAAGAGTCTGCCCTATATCCAGAAGTGGTCAGCAGAGTCCACCTTACATCCAGGAGTGCCCAACAGAGTCCCCCTTACATCCATAGTGCCCTGTTGAGTCCCTCTTACATTCAGTAGTGCCCTGTAGAGTCCCCTTACATCAAGGAGTGCCCAACAAAGTCTACCTTTTATTCATAAGTGCTCAGCATAGTCCCCAGTACATCCTGGAGTGCTCAACAGAGTGCGCGCTTGCATCCAGGAGTTCCCAGCAGAGTCCACCTTACACCCAGAAGTACTTAGCATTGTCCCCTTACATCCAGGAGTGCTCAGCAGAAACCCCCTTACCTCCAGCAGTGCTCAGTAGAGTCCCCCTTACATCCAGGAGTGCTCAGCAGAGTCCACCTACATCCAGGAGTTCTCCACAGAGTCTGTCTTAAATCCAGGAGTGCTCAGCAGTGCCCCCCTTACAGACAGGAGTGCTCAACATAGATCCCCTTACCTCTGGGAGTGCCCAGCAGAGTCCACCTTACATCCAGGAGTGCACAGCAGAGTCTCCACTTATATCCAGGAGTGCTCAACAGAGTCCTCACCTACATCCAGAAGTGCTCAACAGAGTCCACCTTACATCCAGGAGTGCTCTGCAGAGTCCTCACCTACATCCAGAAGTGCTCAACAGAGTCCACCTTACATCCAGGAGTGCTCTGCAGAGTCCTCACCTACATCCAGGAGTGCTCAACAGAGTCCACCTTACATCCAGGAGTGCCCAACAGAGTCCCCCTTACATCCATAGTGCCCTGTTGAGTCCCTCTTACATTCAGTAGTGCCCTGTAGAGTCCCCTTACATCAAGGAGTGCCCAACAAAGTCTACCTTTTATTCATAAGTGCTCAGCATAGTCCCCAGTACATCCTGGAGTGCTCAACAGAGTGCGCGCTTGCATCCAGGAGTTCCCAGCAGAGTCCACCTTACACCCAGAAGTACTTAGCATTGTCCCCTTACATCCAGGAGTGCTCAGCAGAAACCCCCTTACCTCCAGCAGTGCTCAGTAGAGTCCCCCTTACATCCAGGAGTGCTCAGCAGAGTCCACCTACATCCAGGAGTTCTCCACAGAGTCTGTCTTAAATCCAGGAGTGCTCAGCAGTGCCCCCCTTACAGACAGGAGTGCTCAACATAGATCCCCTTACCTCTGGGAGTGCCCAGCAGAGTCCACCTTACATCCAGGAGTGCACAGCAGAGTCTCCACTTATATCCAGGAGTGCTCAACAGAGTCCTCACCTACATCCAGAAGTGCTCAACAGAGTCCACCTTACATCCAGGAGTGCTCTGCAGAGTCCTCACCTACATCCAGGAGTGCTCAACAGAGTCCACCTTACATCCAGGAGTGCTCAGCAGAGTCCCCACCTACATCCAGGAGTGTTCAACAGAGTCCACCATCCAGGAGTGCTCAGCAGAGTCCCCACCTACATCCAGGAGTGTTCAACAGAGTCCACCATCCAGGAGTGCTCAGCAGAGTCCCCACCTACATCCAGGAGTAGGGTTGCTACCTTTTCTTCAAGTGAACCCGAACACTCTAGCGTTCGCTGACATTTTTTGGGGAGAATGAGTCGTGGGTTATTCATATGTAAATAGCGCCGCTCATTCATATGTAAATATCACCGTTTAGACTATTGTCAGTGGTGGGGACGGTGGCCCCTATCTTAATTTTGGTTGCCCCTGTCTGCCTGACATCTTGTGTCCGGGTTTCAGCTGCCATGAAACTCGGACACAGCATTCAAAACCCAGACTGTCCGAGACCCGGACTGTCCTGGACAGGTGGCAACCCTATCCAGGAGTGCTCAGTAGAATGTTCCCTCTGATTTATGTGTGCCCAGCAGAGTCCCCAGCAGAGTCTCCTGAACTGAACCATGAACAGATGTATCATAGTATATGAACCCACTTTTTCAAATGCTTCTATTAATATATGTCTTCCCCTTCCCATGCAGACCATGCTGGCCAGCAAAGTGACACTGACAAGGGCCGGTACAAACTATAACAGTATCGGGGGTGCTTGAGTAGTTGTAAAATAATTTTTACACCTAGTCAAGAACCAATTTTACAACTAATTTGAATCCTTGTGAATAATAAAGAGCATTGAAAACAGCCCTCATAGTGTTATAGTATGCCCCAAACCTTGTCACTTTTGCTGGACATGTTGCCTCTATGTAAATGTGCATTCAGATATAAATAAAGACATGTGAAGCAAAAAAAAAAAAAAGCAACTTATATAGTGAATACTATCTTTACTTGTGTTGACATCAACAATATTCAAGAAATCAATATATTATGCAATGGTTTCATTGTAGGTCCCTCCTTCTTCCTCCCCATTTCTAGTAAGACTTAGGCTTCTCTATGTGCCTTCAAGCTGTTTGCTTCTAGCTTTGTAATGTGCTGCTGGCAGAAGAGTCAGTCTGGCAATATGCTGTAGAGTCAATGGGCCTATTGTATCAGGCATAACTTGAAAACTAAGCGCCATGTAGATTTTGAGTCATCGCCATGTTTTCTATATATAACAATTTTTGGCTCAGTACACCGCTTGCGGCTGGCGTTTGAGGTTGGACAATGGGCATTGGAGCTTATGCCCAACCCTTGTGTCCAACCCTGTTGATACTAATTTTAAAGCACACATAAACTTTACATTTAGGTCTGTTTTAGTCTGCTAGGCGGGCAGTAGGGAGTATCACATACCTGACTGGAGAGCTGAGAAGGGGGCTGCCCGTGCACCTCTTGTCCCACACCTCTGGATGAAGTGACAGGGGATGTAAGGGCAGAGTGGAGCACAGGTGCCGATACTGATGGCTGGCTGGTTCTTGAGGAGGGGCTTGAGTGCGTTGGACCACCTGGTGAATTGGCAGGACCGGGATGACACCGGGACCTCTTGAAACCAGAGCAGGCAATGCGTGTGAGGCCAACGGAGCACTGGCTGGATGTCATTGCTCAGCATACTGATGGAGCGATCCACCAAGTGGCAGACCAGGAGGGAAGTCAGGTTCAAGCCGAGGTCATACACAGGGAGCCGAATCTTGAGGTGCCGAATCACAGATCAGGAGCAGGAACAGGGTCAGAAAGCGTAAGCCAAGGTCATACACAGGAGAGCAGAGGTAACGAATCAGGAGGAGGAAGCGGAGTTGCTTGGTAACAAGCACACAGGAACTCAGGCTACAAGGACAAATTACAGGGCACACAGGGACTAGCTGAAGACCACTCCGCAACGTAGTCATGACTTCATGTCTGTTTATATATGAAAGTGTGCACACTAATGAGTGTGCACCTGTACGCTAACGTATGTGTGCTATTGCACATAAACGCTCCCATACGCGTGCGTTCACGTGCTAATGCGCGTTTTCCAGGAACTTTAAGCAATGGATTGCATACTTGTGTGCGTGCACGTTTTTCAGCAGGAGTTCATCTGCAGCTAAGTTTCTCACAGGGAGGGTGAGTAAATGAAATATCAGTATTGGGTAGACTGACCCATTTAAATCTTCAATATCTCTATTCCTCTGTACAAAGTAGCTTTGGGTCTAGCGTGACATTCACTTGACACAGATTCTCTTCATTCTTGTTTCCAGAAAGGTCACTTGTCTCCCAGACACACAATATATTGATATTCACCGTCTGTAACATCCCATTCCCTAACTTTTCCCGCCATCTCGTCTTGTCTGTCTCAACTTCTACACAAGGACGACTACATTTCCTCCATCCGTCACGAGTGCCTTCAAACGTCACCAGAATCCAAGTCACTTTTAGTCGTGGCGTCTGGGGAATTGTCTGCAGACTGGGTCATGTAAGGTCAATGTGTCAACAAAGAAGTAACAATGACTTCCTATAAATGTCATCATGTTATCATTTACCAGCTATATCTGGCATGGCGTATGACTTTTAATTAATCAAGCAAAAGGTTATACAAGTTCAAGGCAGATTTTAATTATTTATAATACGGCAGAGATTAAAAAATCAGAAAAAATACACATAAATCTAACTTAATAACCGGACAGCAAGTACCAAGAGATGCATCCAAAATCCTCCAACCAGTTGTCTACAAAACAGCATTCGGGCTCCAGAACCACAAATGCTATGTAGACAATGCATAAAATTTGGCTTATATTTTGCCTGGTTTGCCTAGTTCCTCTTCAACCCATCATCAATTAGACATGTAAGCTGCGGAAAAAATCGGTTCAGTTCGGATATTTAGTTATTTCTGAAATTGGATCCAAAATTCAATTCAGTTCAGGTTTCGGATTTTGACGAAATCCGAATTTCACTAGTTTGGGATGAGTTTACGAATATTCGTTGCATACACCACAGAAAACCATATATAGATATTAGTACTAAAGTGAATCTCCTAGAACCAAATGGCTTTCTGAATCCGAATTTCCGAATTGCATTCGGGAGCTGCCGAATGCTATTCGGGTCTGGTAGCCTCAGTCGTAGTATTATATGTATATGGCTCCCATGTTGCTGTAATGAAAATTAATGGTCAGACCTATTCGGATGCATTAAACCAAAAAACACATCTGATTGGCCAGAAAAGTCACATGTCTGATTCAGTTTAGTTTTTGAACGAAATTTGGACGGGATCCGAAATTCGGAAACTAAAATTTGGATTCGCACACGTTCGGATGCTTTGTTCCGAATGTCCGAATTTCGAAATATTTGTACGAATTTTGATTCGGAAAGAAACAAATCGCACATGTCTATCATCAACATGCTAATTAATTGTTTAAATAAAACCTGTTTTCATTACATACCTAATGTTACACCTGGTGATGTCATAATTTAGACATTTCAGTTCACTATAAAAACGTCTGTCAGGATTTTATTGCTATTCTTGTCTCCACGGGGGTGATTTCCCCTTACTTCCTGTAACAGTGATTGGTATGCTTAAAGAGGAACTTTACTCCCCTTCCAAAAATGACAGTCCATGTGGCCATTACCTTTGCTGCAATTTTTAAGCTGCTTAAATACAATTATAGGCCCAGTGAATCCAGGGCCGGTGCAAGGATTTTTGCCTGCACAATTTTTTTCCAATTATTTGTTAATTTCTTTATTTTTTTTAATCTTACTATCTCTTACTTTTTATCATTTTAATTATTATTTTTTACTCAAATGTTTTTTTATTTTTTCATAAATGTTTATTTATTTTATAATTTTTTATCAATTTTTATGTATTTTTTTATTTTATTTTTTTCACTTAACTTTATTG
>NW_017306834.1:755138-765692 GCF_000935625.1 Nanorana parkeri
CTGTGTGATCAGAGCCACCGCGGCCATCTTGCGGCCAGTCGCAATTCCCCCCCCCCTTGTTGGCACCGTCAAGCAGTTGCTTCACCAGCGCCGGGCATGAGTGAATCCAGAGTTGCCCTTTTTTCTTGCACCATTCTCCAGACTTACCTCCCAACTCTCTGAGATGAGAAAGAGGGACACCTTTCAACATAATGTATTCAGGAAATGGACACATTCCCTGCCACATTCCCAGTTCTGTGGACCATTAAGGATTTATATACTAAAAATGATTGGTTTAACCCAAAACTGTTTCCACCATTACTTTTCCTTCATAATGGCTTTTCAAAATAGTAAACATAATTAAGAGATAAGTTGAAGGATTCTGTTCAGAATAACACTTTTGATAGCTAAATAGAACCTTTCCATAGATAGCTGTACATTAGTCCAAAAAGAAGGGACAGCTGAAGAGGAACAGAGGGATTTGTTTTCAAATGAAGAACGGTTCGGAGGTAGGACTACAGGTCCTGTCCCATGGCACAATCTTTCACTTGTATGCCATGGGGAGCCAGCTGTCTCTTTTTGGTACCTGCAGCCGCCCCCAATGACGCATTACCAGCAGGGGAGTCCCAAGGCTGGGTGTTACCCGGAGCGGTTACCGGGTGACACCCCGCCGTGACGTCATCGCGCATGCGCGTCGATCTTATTGATACCTGCCGGCAGCCATCTTGACAACAAAATTACTGGCAGTGACACCCTTCCTATGGTGTCACCCGAGTGCGGGCCGCACCCCCCTTGTGACGCCGCTGATTACCAGATCACCAGACAGAGATATCTGAGCTATCACAGGATTTTAAGAATTGTTGAAGTAATACCTAATGGGATATGTGACGTTGGTATCTCTGGAGGCTGCAGGAGAAGGCTTCGCATCATTCATCACAAGGAAAAATGGAGGCAGAGGGTGGGTCAATCATGAAAGAAAAAAAAAAAAAAGTAAATACAGACTTTTTTTTTTTTTTTTATCGGCTTTCTTAAACTGTCCATACACTTATAGGTTTTCTGCAGGTTTTCTATGGTCAGATGGAAAGTGCAACAGATTCCTCCATCTACGCTGTGTGGATGGAGGAATCTCCCACTGGGCCAAGCTTCAGTATCTTGCTAGTTGGCCCAGCTGGCTCTCAAAATACATGAACAATCTGATTGGATGCCGGCATTGTTCATGTGTTTTGAGAGCCAGCGGGGCTGACTAGCAAGATACTGAAGCTTGGCCCAGTGGGAGATTCCTCCATCCACACAGTTTAGCGTAGATGGAGGAATTTGTTGCACTTTTTCCTAAAGGCTCCTAATTTGGTAGAAGCTGTTTCTGATGAATGTCTGCTGCCATCTACTGTTGTATTTTATGTATAGCGTGAACATGTAGCTAAGAATTGAAAGCTGTGAGAAATAACTGAATATGTCACTTATTGTTAGAACATCTTTTTTCCAACCATCGTAGTCTTCTGCCAGGTCTACAGTAAAGAAGGGCAATTGAATAGCAGATTAGATTAGTCTACCTGATAGTACATCCACCTGATAAATACAAGTTTGTTTCTGAGCTGGAATATCCATGAGAATGCCCTATGAACTCAGAGCTCCAAGTCACAGTATTCAGGGGGCATTATTTTCTCCAAAATCTTCACGGTTTTTATTCACAGTCTATCCTACTGGTGCCCAACGCGTGGTCCAGTGCTCAGTGTGTGGCAGCGAAATCGGCACAAATGAGCTCCCAAGTGGGCTCTGGAGGGCCTTAGCACTGGACTTGTCGATGTTCATTGACAGTCATAGTAATGAATTAATGAATGGATGATATCATGGCTAGTAGGTGAAGTTTGAGAAGCAGAGTGGACTGTACTTTTCAAACTCTGCCCGCCAGCATGACATCTATTCATTGATTTCTTTGAAACAGGCTCACTCACTGCTCCAGCAGCAGGCTCTTGCTTCCATTGAGCGACGCATAGCGGGATTATCCAAAATATGGAAGAGTTTGGGACTGTTGGGAGCTGTGGACAATTTGTTCCAGCATAAGGGACTGTGTCCACAGACTTATGTTAGCTTCAAATGGCTTTTTCATTTCCATGCAAGTCTATGGGAATGCAAAATCCACTTGAATAATTTTAATTGCAGGTCAAAAGGAGGTCAACTGCAGGTCTACTGAACTTCTCAGTGAATTCTGAAGTATTCAGAAGCATCTCAAACTGATGTCCAACTGATATCTTCGACTCAAGTCCAAAGTCCATCAACACAGGCCCTAACTGTGCCCCTGGGTCCAAAGCCAGCTCGAAAGCCATAAAGACATGGTTTGATGAGTTTGGTGTGGAGGTGGCCTCCACAGACCCCGTAACACAGATTATGAGCCAGGTCCACTCTTCCAACATCAGTAACTGACTTCACATATGTTCTTTTGACATAATGGGCACAAATTCTCACAAACACACTAAAAAGAAAAACTAGTCTAGTTTAAAACCGGCAAAGTTCCTGTAAAAAGTGGAAAAGTTTGGATTTGAAAATGTTGCATAGTGGCCTACCACAAATTGAGCTCTACTATCGGGCAGTTCTTTTAACACACCTCCTGGACTATGTCTTTAATGCTCCCCATAAGCTCTTTGTGCAGATTAAATCTCTAATTTCTCCAGTCCCCCCCCCCCAATTTATCTGCCCTGAATTGCTCCTTCAGCTCGCCCACTAGGAGCCCTTTTACCTTTCGGCTACCTATTGAAGGCATGAGATGCTTTGCTGAAGTCCTACCAGCTTTCTTCCTTTGTTGATCATATGACCCCTGTCTTGGAAAACTGGATTTCCCCCGGTCAGCTCTGTCATAAGTTTCTCATATGGAATGTGCATCCCCTCTCCTCGATGCTGCTCCCCTGGACTGGGTGCCCTTGCCCTTTGCTCCATATCCTTATGCTTTACCCCTTTTTTGTTTATTGTCATGTGACAGTTTTTCTAAAACAATACAGACTAATGATTTCAGGACAGTGGTGGAGCGCCAGAGCCAGGTCCCAGCTGCATCCGCTGCAACCCTGGTAGTTCTCATGAAAATGCCAAGTTGATCGATCAATTTAATACATGGAACTGTCTGAGTCTGTCATGGATGGGCAGAGTAAATGTCCTAAAAATGGACATCCTGCCGAAGATCATATACAGGTTTCAGACAGTTCCCATTGTTCTACCAAAACTATTTTTCCAAAAACTCAAATCGGCAGCAAGGAAATTCGTGTGGGCTAACAAAACCCCACGAATCAGTGTAAAAACATTATCGAGACCAAAACAAAAAGGAGGGCTGGGAATTCCAGACTTCGAATTGTACCATAAAGCGGCCTTGCTACTAAGAATATTGGACTGGATACATGGAGGCCAAAGTAAGGGAGGAGTAAAACTGGAGACTGAAACATCCCCTATACCATTAAGTAAAGTCCCTTGGTTGTCAATAGAACATAGAACACCTTACCCTTTTTGGCCAGACTGGTGCTACAAGTATGGGATAGGTCCTTTACTAAATATAATTTGTCTTCTAGACCTGGACCCCTGACGCCTATCATAGGAAATCCCCAATTTCCACCTGGTATGCAGACGGCACGCTTCTTAAACATGGAGAGTAGCTCCATGGAGCGCATATACCAATAGGAAAGATAGGAAAATACCAATAGGATAGATAGGAAAAGATGAGTTGAAAATAGAATTAAGACCAGAGAGAATTGCTTGCTACTAACGGAACACAGTGGAAGAGGTAAATAAACACCCAACACTATGAAAATTATAACTGGTTTTATATTGAAAGTGATGTTCTCAGGGGCGCTGATAGGATCGTGTAAGACCTGGTCCACAAAAAAGGAAAATGACATTGCATCATAGGGGATGTGCAGCACAGCACACAGAATGAGGAAGTGTGGAATAGGCAACGTACTGTACAGTATAGCATAAAGAATGTGATGGTACTGAATGGTGAATGTGCTGCACAGCGTACAGAATAAGGTGGTGTGAAAAAGGAAATGCACAACACAGCATACAGAATAATGCAGTGTGGACTAGGCAGTGTAGAAGAGCTAATGCACAGCGAACAGAATTAGGCCCCATTCACACTGAGCGATTCGCAAATCGCACGTTTGTTGCACGATTTTCATTTTGCGCGATATCGCGCGTTTGTCGCGCAAATGGTTCCATTGAGCAACCTAGAATCGCGGCAAAATCCGCTCCAAAAAGGGTCCTGCTGTAGCGACGCACGACCCGCGACAGCGACGGACAGACCCCCATTGACATGCATTGGAGAGCGATATCGCGTGATAAATATCCGCTCAGTGTGCATGGGGCCTTAGATGTTGTGGAATAGGTTAGGCACAGCACAGTGAACAGAATGAGGCAGTGTGGTATAGGTAATGCACAGCACAGAGTATAGAATGAGGCAGTGTGGTATAGGTAATGCACAGCACAGAGTATAGAATGAGGCAGTGTGGTATAGGTAATGCACAGCACAGAGTATAGAATGAGGCAGTGTGGTATAGGTAATGCACAGCACAGAGTATAGAATGAGGCAGTGTGGTATAGGTAATGCACAGCACAGAGTATAGAATGAGGCAGTGTGGTATAGGTAATGCACAGCACAGAGTATAGAATGAGGCAGTGTGGTATAGGTAATGCACAGCACAGAGTATAGAATGAGGCAGTGTGGTATAGGTAATGCACAGCACAGAGTATAGAATGAGGCAGTGTGGTATAGGTAATGCACAGCACAGAGTATAGAATGAGGCAGTGTGGTATAGGTAATGCACAGCACAGAGTATAGAATGAGGCAGTGTGGTATAGGTAATGCACAGCACAGAGTATAGAATGAGGCAGTGTGGTATAGGTAATGCACAGCACAGAGTATAGAATGAGGCAGTGTGGTATAGGTAATGCACAGCACAGAGTATAGAATGAGGCAGTGTGGTATAGGTAATGCACAGCACAGAGTATAGAATGAGGCAGTGTGGTATAGGTAATGCACAGCACAGAGTATAGAATGAGGCAGTGTGGTATAGGTAATGCACAGCACAGAGTATAGAATGAGGCAGTGTGGTATAGGTAATGCACAGCACAGAGTATAGAATGAGGCAGTGTGGTATAGGTAATGCACAGCACAGAGTATAGAATGAGGCAGTGTGGTATAGGTAATGCACAGCACAGAGTATAGAATGAGGCAGTGTGGTATAGGTAATGCACAGCACAGAGTATAGAATGAGGCAGTGTGGTATAGGTAATGCACAGCACAGAGTATAGAATGAGGCAGTGTGGTATAGGTAATGCACAGCACAGAGTATAGAATGAGGCAGTGTGGTATAGGTAATGCACAGCACAGAGTATAGAATGAGGCAGTGTGGTATAGGTAATGCACAGCACAGAGTATAGAATGAGGCAGTGTGGTATAGGTAATGCACAGCACAGAGTATAGAATGAGGCAGTGTGGTATAGGTAATGCACAGCACAGAGTATAGAATGAGGCAGTGTGGTATAGGTAATGCACAGCACAGAGTATAGAATGAGGCAGTGTGGTATAGGTAATGCACAGCACAGAGTATAGAATGAGGCAGTGTGGTATAGGTAATGCACAGCACAGAGTATAGAATGAGGCAGTGTGGTATAGGTAATGCACAGCACAGAGTATAGAATGAGGCAGTGTGGTATAGGTAATGCACAGCACAGAGTATAGAATGAGGCAGTGTGGTATAGGTAATGCACAGCACAGAGTATAGAATGAGGCAGTGTGGTATAGGTAATGCACAGCACAGAGTATAGAATGAGGCAGTGTGGTATAGGTAATGCACAGCACAGAGTATAGAATGAGGCAGTGTGGTATAGGTAATGCACAGCACAGAGTATAGAATGAGGCAGTGTGGTATAGGTAATGCACAGCACAGAGTATAGAATGAGGCAGTGTGGTATAGGTAATGCACAGCACAGAGTATAGAATGAGGCAGTGTGGTATAGGTAATGCACAGCACAGAGTATAGAATGAGGCAGTGTGGTATAGGTAATGCACAGCACAGAGTATAGAATGAGGCAGTGTGGTATAGGTAATGCACAGCACAGAGTAAAGAATGAGGCAGTGTGGAATAGGTAATGCACAGCACAGTGAATAGAATGAGGCAGTGTGGAATAGGTATTGCACAGCACAGAGTAAAGAATGAGGCAGTGTGGAATAGGTAATGCACAGCACAGAGTATAGAATGAGGCAGTGTGGAATAGGTAATGCACAGCACAGAGTAAAGAATGAGGCAGTGTGGAATAGGTATTGCACAGCACAGAGTAAAGAATGAGGTAGTGTGGAATAGGTAATGCACAGCACAGAGTAAAGAACGAGGCAGTGTGGAATAGGAATCCTACAGCACAGCATACAGAATGTATTTTTAAAGTGCAGTATACATAAATAGTGGTCCCACTGTGTGCTATCCAATATGAAGAAAGCAACTATGCAGTCTTTAAGTGCTTGCTGTCCAGTCGTTGTAATTAACAGGCCAGACAGCTCGCACTTGCAGCGGGTGGACATTTTAAAATGTCTTTTCCCGCCTGCGAGCTGGAAATTTTGAACATCTTCACAGACGGCGATGGCTGTTACACACAAGGGTTCGGTTCGTACACCCGGCCCGAACCTGCTATACGTCAATCACAAGTCAGCCGATGTACGGCTGAAGCAAACCTTACTGAGCCGGAGTGAATAGCCGAACAGCATTTGGCTCACTTCACTACGGCTGGGTTATTCACCCCCTTTATATAGTAAAAAATAAAAACCCCTCAGTGATAGACACGTGCGAAAAATTAGTTTTTTGGATGAAGTTTCGTTATTCGGAGATTCAGATGTATCCGAATTTCCGAATAACAGAAATGACGAATGAAAACGAATCCGAATTTCCGAAAACGAAATTTCGGACGAAATTCGTTAGCGGTAGTCTGTACGCATTTTCATTTGTGGATGAATTTTGGTTGCAGCAAAGTGACATTTAAAAAAATAAAATACATATTTAATGTCACTTTGCTGCAACGAAACGAACATTTGTGACAGACTAACGGTAACGAATTTCGTCCGAATCCAAATCCCGAAACAAATTGACTTTCGGACCCGAATCCCGAAAAACTACGCAAATTCTGAATCAAAATGAAACAAAACTAAATGAATTTTTTGCCGGTGCGCATGTCTACTCAGTGGTGATTAAATACCACCAAAAGAAAGCTCTATGTGTCCCATAAAACAGTATAAAATTTGTGTCAGTACAGCGTTGCATGACGGAATAAATGTCAGTCAAAGTACCACAGCGCTGAATACTGAAAAATGGCCGGAACAGGAAGGGGTTGTAACACCTCAGTCAGCAAGTGGTTAAATTATCCAATATTTTCAGTGCAGTCTGTGTAGAAAATCTCCTTTATTCCACTTTCTAACCACTTCCAGCATATTATCCACCTCTGTGCTTCCAGCATTGCTCCACCCTCAATTGAAAAGCCCCTCACCTCCTTAGGTGGACCTTCTCTATTATTATAGATCAAGTCAAATGCGCCTGTGTTATGCAGAGAGCAATCCAATTTCTCCTTATCTCCTCCCCGGTATTTTTAGAGGGTAAGATTCCACATGAAGAAAACAAAAGTAGACAATAGTGCAAGTCATAAAACCCAACACGCTTAAAGCAGATCTCCAGGATTTTCAAAGGTTAACCCTTGCAGTGGGGCTACCCCAGCACTGCAAGGGTTAACTGCTTGTTTTGGTCGAGGGAATGGAATAAAGAAAATATAATCACCTGATCCTCTGGTGGTGACAGCTCGCCTCTGTCCGCCTCTGCTCTAGCTGTGGAATGTCCCTCAGCGTCCTCACCTCTAAAGCGAGTGAATGGACCTTGCACTGATGTAAAGACGTCAGCTGGGCTTAGACCACCGGAGCCCGGAAGAGAAAAAAGAGGCTGCGGGGACCGGTCTAGCAGCCAGGTGTGAGCAAGGATCAGGTGAGTTTATGTTCTTTATTTGCTCCCCTGGACCAAAATGAGCAGTTAACCCTTGCAGAGCGGGGGCAGCCCCATGTGCAAGGGTTAACTTTTGAAAATCCTGCACTTCCTCTTCAAAAATGTAATAGTGCACTATCCCGTGCACACAATAATAAGCATACAAATCTAGTATCAGCTCCATCAGCTCCTTTCCCTTCCTAAGAATGTGCTGGGGACACTAGTACTACTGTCTCCTTGTCTAGGTTTCACCCAGCGTAATGATGTCACCGGCTCCGCCCTACGCGTTACATCCGTAGACTTCATCAGGGGCAATATTTGCACATTATGGCAGGAAGCAGACTTGCCTGCCAAAAAGAACCGTCCACCGCTGCCATGGTGCCACTCAGTGGCGGACCTAAGGAACAATGGGCTCTGGTGAAAGATTTTTTCTCAGGCCCCCCCTTCCCACTCCCAAGGGGGGGGGATTCCCGAAGCGGATCACACTGGCTCCCCCAACCCCTCCAGCGGTCTCTGCACCAAAGGAGCTTACACTCTAATGTCCCCCCACAGTCACACACTATTATTTTGCATTTATATAGCTCTGACATATACCGCAGTGCTGTACAGAGAACACTGAGCCAGTCACATCGGTCTCTGTACAGAGGAGCTTACACTCTAATGCAGAATGGCACCAGCTATAGGGGGACTACAGATCCAAGCAATAAATTATACAGCAATGCAGAATATCATATAAATTGGACTCTGGACTTAGGGACGCACTGGACTTAGGGACGCACTAGACTCAGGGACACACTGGACTCAGGAACGCGCGGGACTCAGGAACGCGCGGGACTCAGGAACGCGCTGGACTCGGGGACGCGCTGGACTCAGGGTCACGCGGGACTCAGGAACGCGCGGGACTCAGGAACGCGCCGGACTCGGGGACACGCTGGACTCAGGGGCGCAGACGGACAGGCCCAGTTACTACGTGCTGCCCGGCCTGCCGTATGCCACCGCAGCGCAGTCCGCCCCTGTCAATGGGCTCCACTAGCCTTGGGCCCCGGGGCGGCCACACCGGCTGCACTGCCGGTAGGTCCGCCCCTGGTGCCGATGTCCCTGGTTGCTGCCATCATTCCTCAGTCTGCTTCTGAGTTTGACATCTTTCGGCCATTTTGATCTGTCAGCCTGGGATGATGTAATTAAATAATCCCGCCATCCGGCACATGCCGGGATTGCGCACTGAGCTGCGCAGGCGTGGCTCTGTGTACATTTAGAAGAGATCTTCCTGGCAAGCAGGTAAGACATTTTTTTGCATGGTTAAGCCATGGGCAACTGCTCCAGATTCTGTTTGCTCCACTTTTGATCAATTCCCCCCATAGAGTCTTGTGGCTTAACCACTTGCCGTCCTTCCCTTGTATATAAATGGACAGACGGCTCCCTCTTCAATGCGAGTCACTGTACATGTACAGCGGGTTTTTTTTCCTGCCTGGGCGTGCTAGGACAAACACTTATAATCATTTGTTACAGCCAGCGTTCGGGCGGCTCTATAGCTGCATGATCACTTGTATGGTGCATGGGAAAGTGCGCCCCCTCTGCTGCTGCCACCTGTGCCAGTCTCCGCTGTCCCCTGTGTGGGTCCAGGATTGGCACATCAGGTCTGTGTACATTGATCGGAGGCGGATCAGCACACTTTCACCGGCTGACTCCCCTCCGATCACTGGAAGCAGAAGTGATCTGAATTACATCACTTCTGGTTTCAGTGGTTAAAATCGATGAGAATTGTTGGCAACGATTCTCATAATTAATTAGTTGATTTTCGATTAGTTGCCGCGGCTCTGCTCCTCCGTTCTCATCCCGCTGATGCTGGCTGCAGCGGTCTGTGTCCTTTTCAATCCCCGCTGCTCTACCCACCTGTGTTGGCAGAGGCAGCGGGGACACAGACCACTACAGCCGGAAGCAGCGTGAAGAAGAGACCGTGGTGACGCTGCAATCTCTTGCTGCCCCCCTTCGTTACTCCGCTGCTGCCCCTGTCCTTCTCTGTCCCCTGTACCTCCGCTGCTGCTTCATTCCTCCACTGCCCGCTCTGTTCTTCCTCCTCTGCCGCCCGCCCCGTTCCTCCTCCACTGTCTGCCCTTTTCCACCTCCGCTGCCCACCCTCTCTCCTGCTCGCCTTGTTCTTCCTCCGCTGCCCGCCCCCTTTCCTGCCCGCCTTGTTCTTCCTCCGCTGCCCGCCCCCTCTCCTGCCCGCCTTGTTCTTCCTCCGCTGCCCGCCCCCTCTCCTGCCCGCCTTGTTCTTCCTCCGCTGCCCGCCCCCTCTCCTGCCCGCCTTGTTCTTCCTCCGCTGCCCGCCCCATTTCTCTTCCGCTGCCTGCCCTGTTCCTCCTTTGCTGCCTGCCCCGTTCCTCCTCCTCTTCCCGTCCCGTGCCCTCTTCTGCCCGCCTTGTTCCTTCTCCGCTCTCCTCCCCATTCCTCCTCTGCTGCCCGCCCCGTTCCTCCTCCGCTGCCTGCCCTGTTCCTCCTCCTCTGCCTACCCCGTGCCCCCTCTTCTGCCGGTGTTCTATCAATCCCTCGAGTATGAGGGATTGATAGAACACCGGCC
>NW_017306834.1:765769-766885 GCF_000935625.1 Nanorana parkeri
CTGATGGAAACACAACACATAGAAAAACGATGATTGCGCTACACATGTCAGGTATCGCTGCATATTTTTTTTTAAATTAAGTGTGAGTTTAATCGAAAATAATAATCGGCTGACTAATTACAAAAATAATTGTTAGCTGCAGTCCGTGAAGGGGAAACTACAAGCCCCAGGACTTGTAGTTCTCAATGGATTACACAGTGATGTCACTGCTCTTGTAGTCCATTAAGAACTTCCTCCAGTTCCATATTGGAAGGTCTGTAGCTTGGTACTAACCTGGGGCTGGAGGAACAGTCTGCAGGAGCCTGTGCATTGCACTGGTGATATACTGCTTTGAAGGTTCCAATGCAATAAATTAATACATTCACATTTTTTTTCTTTTTGCAAAATGGGAGCATTTATTTTTTTGCAAAAAGCGGACTATACCTTTAAGATTAGGACCTGCAGTAGGAAAATCCCATGTATGTATATTTCCTTCACTTTCCCAGCATGCAGGTGAAGGATTTAGCTTGCATTCAGGTCTCCTTTATACTCTATGTGCATGCAAATACAACCCTCTGCCTCCATCCCATGAAGTCCCCAGGTTCACTCATTTTGTTCACTGTCAATAAAGCTGAGTAGAAAAAAAAACCCGACAGATCTGCGCCTGCGCAGTGGGAGAGGCCTCCGCTCCGCCATGACAGTGACGTTAGGATACTTAACGGGCGGGCGGTGACGGAGTTCCTGGCCGCAGCAGGTGCGGGGGGACATGGAATCGGTGCGGGCGGAGGAGGACACCGGCGGACAGTAGCCCCGGGGAAACGGGGGGTTCTTCATACACCCAGGAGACCCCCATGGCGGCCTCTCAGCGGGTGCGGGCCGTGCTGGATGTGGCCCTGCGGGTCCCTCCCGTCTTCATCATTGACGCCATATTAAACTCGCCCCATGATGCCTCTGCCGGCTACCTGGCTGTGCTGTGCCAGCTGTTCCTCACACTGCTGGGTAAGATATGAATACATTCATACTGTATGAGGGTCTGTGTCACTGTATGTCCCAGTACGGGGGTGGGCTGTCACTGTATATACCAATACAGAGGGAGCCCCGTCACTGTATATACCAATACAGGGAGCCCCCCCCCCC
>NW_017306834.1:766931-769830 GCF_000935625.1 Nanorana parkeri
GTACTGGGGGGCCCCTCTGTCACGGTATATCGCTGTACTGGGGGGCCACTCTGTCACGGTGTATCGCTGTACTGGGGGGCTCCTCTGTCACGGTGTATCGCTGTACTGGGGGGCCCCTCTGTCACGGTGTATCGCTGTACTGGGGGGCCCCTCTGTCACGGTGTATCGCTGTACTGGGGGGCCCCTCTGTCACGGTGTATCGCTGTACTGGGGGGCCACCTCCTGTCCACAATCTGGAGCAGTTGCCCATGGCAACCTATCGGCTTCTCTTTCATTTTCAAAGTTTAAACAAACTGAAGAGAAGCTGATTGGTTACTATGGGCAACTGACTGAAGATTCTATTTGCCTGACTTGCTGGTTTCCGTAGTTTGGTTGCCTCCTGCTTGAGTCAGGTCGGTGATTCAAGGTCAGAGGCGGAAGAACTGCCATTCCTGACCTGCCTCTGAAATGAGTCATTGCCTGGCTGTAAAGTAAAAGTCAGAACTCCTGAGCTGCACTCTTCTCCTGAGTCAGTGGTATGTGGACCATTGATTGACAGGCAGCTGCCATCTTACTGTCACAGGCTTCTATTAAAGCCCAACTCTGCTTTCAGCTTTACAGTTCAGGTGTATCAATACAGAAGTCAGTTTATTTTTTTTAGAAAGCAGAATGAAGTAAAACAAAGCCTGTCCCCTGCCAGCTTCCTGCTTATGGTGGGCCCTTTCTCTTTGTGGAAGCAGTGGTCTCTCTGCAGAGGTCCAACACGCCCACTGCTGAATCAGAACTAGAGCTCTACAATCAGCAAAGCTCATTCTCCTAATTGATCTGAGAGCTCTAGATCTGACTAAGCAGGTGGTGTGTCAGACCTCTGTAGGGAGACCACTGGCAACTAATGTCCAATTTGACAGGTTCACTTTAATGGGCACTTATTAGGGATGCGCCGATACCGTTTTTGTTGGTATTGCGTACCAATATTATTTATTTTTTTTGGTACTTGCCAACATCGGAAGACCTATTAAGGAAGCCAGTCGGCGTGTAATGTCTCGCCACCTGGCTTCCTGATTAGCCGGTCAGCGTGTAAAGACTCGCCACCCGATTAGCAAGCAGTCTCCATGCTCCCTCGTCACCAGTTGATGAGGAAGCATGGAGCCGGCTTTCTGGCCAATCAGGAAGCCGGGCGACGAGTAATGACTCGTGGCTTCCTGGTTGGTGGAGAAGCTGGCCCATCAGGAAGCCGGATAACGAGTCATTACACGGCGCCCGGCTTCCTCATTGGCCAGGAAGCTGGCTTCCTGGCCAATCAGAAAGCCAGGGGGGGCGGGTAATGACTTGCCACCTGGCTTCCTGGTTGGCCAGCTTCTCCACCAATCAGGAAGCCGGGCAACAAGTCATTATTCGCTGCCTGGCTTCCTGATTGGCCGGAAAGCCGGCTCCATGCTCTCTCATCACAAGTGACGAGGAAGCATGGAGCTGGCTTCCTGGCCATCAGGAGGCCGGGCAGCGTGTAATGACTCGCTTCCTGATACCGGAAGCTCAGGTATCAGGCTAGGTATCGGAGCATTTGGGCGAGTACATGCCAAAAATACCCGACATCGGCACTGATGTTAGTATCGGTGCATCCCTAGCACCTGCAAAAAGATGTTAACTTGGTGTGTCTAAAGCTTTTGACAGCAAATGTTCTCCCTCGTTATCCTGATGAGCGTTGTCACTGGGACTAAAAAGCGTTTGGGAACATCAGACATTTTACAGTTGTCACCAGAACAGGAATAGATGGCAAATCTTCCAGGGGGGGGAGAGATTCCCTCACTTTGGACAGATTTGTTCTCAATTTGTTTCTGAATACAGAACAGGAAGTAAAAAGGAAATCTCCCCGCTGGTACAGAGATGGCAAAACAAACCCAACCTGCTGGTTTTAACTATTCCCTGCTCTATGCAAAACGGCTTTAATTATACTCTGAAGCTCTTTTACCCGTCAATGGGATGAATAGAATCATAGGAGGAAATTCCTTTGCTGAAGAAAACACCGCTCTGTGCTAGTCATGTGATTTCTGATGAAGGGAAGATCCCATTTAGATTTTTCCATCCCTTACTGGAAGTAAAGTAAGGAGCCCCCAGGAGCTTTTAGCCATAATGTGCTCTAGTATGTGCTGAATATTCACACTATATGGCTGACTTGCCTGCTAAAGCAATCCCTGATGAAATGCAAATCTTCATCCCAATCTTCTGGGTTTGGAGTCTTTGGCCACTTGATTGGCCCGTCCCCGGAGTTTCTTCATTTTGGAAAGGAATACTTAAAGTAGAATTAAAGTCTTCTTTTTTTTTTGGTGGCATAAACACTATATTAATAAAAGTATTGGGACGCGGCCTTTACACGCACATGAACTCTAATGGCATCCCAGTCTTAGTCCGTAGGGTTCAATATTGAGTTGGCTCCGCCCTTTGCCGCTATAACAGCTTCATCTCTTCTGGGAAGGCGTCCACAAGGTTTAGGAGTGTGTCTATGGGAATGTTGGACCATTTGTGAGGTCAGGTACTGATGTTGGAGGAGAAGGCCGGGCTCGCAGTCTCCCCTCTAATTTATCCCAAAGGTGTTCTATCGGGTTGAGGTCAGGACTCTGTGCCGGCCAGTCAAGTTCCTCCACCCCAAACTCCCCCATCCATGTCTTTATGGACCTTGCTTTGTGCACTGGTGCGCAGTCATGTTGGAACAGGAAGGGGTCATCCCCAAACTGTTCCCACAAAGTTGGGAGCATGAAATTGTCCAAAATGTCTTGATATGCTGATGTCTTAAGAGTTCCCTTCACTGGAACTAAGGGGCCAAGCCCAACCCCCGAAAAACCACCCCACACCATAATCCCCCCTCCACCAAACTTTACACTTGGCACAATGCAGTCAGGCAAGTACCGTTCTCCTGGCAACC
>NW_017306834.1:770905-782819 GCF_000935625.1 Nanorana parkeri
CCCCAAACTCCCCCATCCATGTCTTTATGGACCTTGCTTTGTGCACTGGTGCGCAGTCATGTTGGAACAGGAAGGGGTCATCCCCAAACTGTTCCCACAAAGTTGGGAGCATGAAATTGTCCAAAATGTCTTGATATGCTGATGTCTTAAGAGTTCCCTTCACTGGAACTAAGGGGCCAAGCCCAACCCCCGAAAAACCACCCCACACCATAATCCCCCCTCCACCAAACTTTACACTTGGCACAATGCAGTCAGGCAAGTACCGTTCTCCTGGCAACCACCAAACCCAGACACATCCACCGGATTGCTGGACAGAGAAGCGTGATTGGTCACTCCAGAGAACACGTCTCCACTTCTCTAGAGTCCAGTGGCGGCGTGCTTTACACCACGGCATCCGACGCTTTGCATTGCACTTGGTGATATAAGGCTTGGATGCAGCTGCCCGTAAGCAGTAGATGTATGCCCCCAGCATGAAAAAACTAAAGTTGGGCAACTACCAACAACCTTTCAGTGTCAGCGCCGCTCGCTCCTGCTGCAGAAGTCCTGCCACCCAAACGCTGTGATGGAGGAAGTGTGGGTATGCGCAGTAGAGATCGTTGAAGGAGAGCACAGCTGGCACTGAATGGACTCAGCCTGCACGACAATTCGGGACCCAAGAGTCTGTGCTGGATCAGAGACCGGCACCAGCGCTGGATGGACTTTGGAGAACAAGTGGATAGGAAGAAGCCGTTCAGATCAAGAGGCATCACACATGGTAAGTCCTTACATTTCTCTTATTCAGCCTGCTGGGGTGAACAAGAGAAATGTTTGTGTATAACCAGCTTAAAGTCAAAAACTGTCCAGCCTATGGCCAATTTTGGGTATGGTAATTTTTTGTGATTTCGTGAGTGCACGCTATTTTAACGCTTGACATGTTTGGTGTCTATTTAAATGACGTGACCCTGTCTTTTATATTTTACTAAAAAATTGGGTAATAATCATTGTTTCCTGACATAATGTAAAACCTATTTTCAAAATTTTCAATAATTTTTCCTTTAATATAAAAAAATAAAAATAAAACCCCAGTGGTGATTACCATCAAAATAAAGCTCTATCTGTCCCCCAAAAAATGGTATAAAATTCATTTCAGTACAGCGTTGTATGACGGAAGCAATGTCAGTCAAATTACCGCAGTGCTGAATACTGAAGAATAGCCTGGACAGGAAGGGGGTCTAAACACCCCGGTCAGCAAGTGGTTAAATGATGCCGCTTGATCCGATAATCTTCTTTCTAGTCCCATCACTGACTGCTGTGTCTTCCGGTCTCACAGAGTCTGTGCGGGTGCAGGCTGCTGGGCTGCCTGCATTGACTTACCTTGTGTCTCCTCTTCTCCCGGCCGAAGATCTGAACTACGCATGCGCCCGCCCCATGATCCTTTGCGGCCGCCCAAGAATTTTCAGAACTTGGGACGGAAACATGCCGCAGAGACACAGGTAAGTTTTAGGCCCCGTTCACATTGAGCGATTTATCGCGTGGTAATTCCCGCGATATCGCAGCTATTTACCGCGCGATATCGCTCTTTAATGCATCTCAATGGGGCAAAGGGTCCTGCTGTCGTGGGTCGTGTGTCGCTCCTTTTTGGAGCGGATTTTGCCGCGATTCCATTCTTTGCAATGCAAGCATTTGCGCAATATCGCGCAAAATGCAAATCGCGTGACAAATGCGCGATTTGCAAATCGCACAGTGTGAATGGGGCCTAAATGTTCAAGAGCAGCTGTTCTTAAAGTGTTTAAAGACTGGACTGTCAGCCGAAAATCTGGGTCTGAACGTGCGAATTGTGGCCGTCAGCGACTAGTCAATGTTAGGGCAGAACGGAGAGCGGCAAGACTGGTACAAGACAACAGAAGGGCAACAGTGCAGTGTCAGATTCCTCGCATCACCTTTCAACATCTCGTGGAGTCACGAGGGGACCAACGAAGTACTGATGGGGTGGTCATAATAATCTGGCCACTCGGTGTATATGCAAAAATCTGCGAGGGTTTAAATACCCACCGGTTTGGCTTGGCATCCACTTTGAGGGTGTCACCCTAGCTCTGAATGATTGCTGGATGCTAAAGGGAGAATTGAAAGGTGGATGAAAGTGCTTATCATGCTACGTATTGTGTATACAAAGTGCCTCTCTAATCATATCGCCCTTTTGTACTTCGACATTTAGCATAAATTGTTATCCGTATCGGAGGTGCGGGGACATTTCATCTGTTTACATCACTGTGTACTGCAATGGGTACAAATAGGAATAAACCGTACAGACCAAAGTACTGGAGCATTGTGCAACACATGTTCTCCATTCCCGCTGCTTCTCCCTCCTCCACAGCCGGCTACACTACACAGCACTTCAGGGTATGGAAGGGAATGTGACCTGCTCCCCTGTAACACTGCTCAGGTAGAATAGCCAATCACAAGGCTCAAGCACTGTCACATGACTGAGGGAGTGATGTCACTGCAACCCCAGGTTCAGCACCAACTGTAATAGAGGAAGGAGCTATGAGGATTGTGGGGGAGACCCTTGGCAGAGACACTCACTTTATCCTACATAGGCATGGTGTCCATGTCACTGTAAAGGTCAGGTTGATCAGAGCACAAACAACCTACCATTATGTATTTGGGTTATGGGGGAAACTGTAAACCTGCGCAGACATGGGTAGAACTTTCAAGCCTGCCACCTAGTATTAAGAGGGTTGGCCACCTTCTTAAAGCCAGTGACCACAGTTAGAACTGGTTTAGAAATCCCCGAGATCCAGAAATAGGCAGCGAAGGACTTTACTCTCTGGTATCCTCTTCACTTGTATTCCAGGAAACAGGGTTGGAGTTTCATGATCTGCCAGTGAATTGTTGGAAAGACTCAGATTTCCCCTTGTATTGTGCCTGCTGTGACCTTCACTGGCCATACTTGTATGGTTACCTGCAGTTTGTGAAAATAGACTGAAGTCCATGGGGGGTGTTCTTTGGTCTTCCGTTATTGCCATTGTTGGACCCATGGATAAGCTGTACAATTGCGCACGGTACTGCATGTTCATTCTAGTGAACCTCTGAACCTCATAGATGACATTTTAATTCCAAAGTGGAATGAAACCAAAGAAAAAAAGCATTATAACTTGTGTGTGCGCAAGCAGGGACACAGCGCACCGAAGTCTGAAAGTAAACCTAGACTCGGATACATTGGAGGACCCACCATGGCAGGACATTGCATGGTTTACTTTTAGACTTTAGGTCCACTTTAAAAACGGCACTGAAACCAGATGTCCATTCATCAGCAGAAGTGTCATAGGATGTAGATGAAGACGGGAAACAATCTAAGGCTCCATTCACATCTAGCGTTTGTATTTCTCGTGCGGTTTTCCGTGCGGAAGACCATGCGGGATGAAAAAGCTAAAATGTTTCATCTGCATGGATTCCACTGCATTGGCGGTTATTATATAGCCGCAAACACGTGTAATCCGCTATATCGCGCTTGCCGCAAAAGTCTGAACAACTCGCATTGAAGTGCATAGTTTTTTCTGTTTACAGTGTCTCCGTGCGTGATCGGCTGGCTGTATACATGTGGACAACCGCTTACCCTAAAGCGGACACGATTGTGAGACTTAGGCCTGGTTCACCCCTGGGCGTTTTACAGCGTGTCCCTACGCTCTGTAAAACGCTCAACATGTGAAAACCAATGATTGCCTATGGGCGTGGTGCCCACCTGGGCATTTTACAGCGTGTAGGAATGCGCTGCAAAACGCCCTACGCACAAAGAAGTACAGGAGCTTCTTTGGGGTGTATTTGCCGCACGTATCCATTGGGATACAGCCAGGTATCCCTCGGAAACACGCGTTTTATTTTACCACGAATTGCGGTAAAAAATGCTCGGCACAAAACACGCGACAAAACGCGCATATTCGATACTCCTAGGTGTGAACCCAGCCTTAGGGCTTCATGTCTGGTCTTTCTGGAATAGGTTAGTAAGAGCGATAGACTAAAATACTTAGCGGTACTTCACCTCAGAGGTTTTTGTTTTTTTAATCCCCCTTAAAGGAGAACTATGAGGGGAGTGCTTTTCACTCACCTCATAGTTCTAGCCGAGCTGTGACAATGAGACTGTCACAGGTCGGCTCAGTAGATCGGGAGGTGAGCGAACGCATACCGGCGTTCGCTCACCTTTGCCATTCTGCCACCTTCCTGTCTGTCTTGTCTTGCAACCACCTTTTGGTTCGTGTACAGTTTCGGTAGATTTCCCCAAAACCTCCATGGATATATGACGTGAAAATCCCAGAAGGTTGGTGGGTGGGCCCGTATGTCATTCTTGCTTGGGCAAAAAACATGCAGATACATACATACATACATACATACATACATACATACATACACACTGTTGTGTGAAAGGAGGGGGGGTGGGGGAGCGTGAATATTGGGGAAATTGAGAAAGAGGGTCAGCTTTAGGTATTGTACAGAAAATGCTGCTAGGGCTTTGGTCATGTACCGGGTAGCTGAGAAAGCTTGGAGCGACATACCTTCCAGGACAGTTCCTTTAGCCGCCTTCTTTCTTTATCTATATCAGCTGGTGTTGACTATAGATCCTCTTTTGATCTGTGACATTGGCAGTGCATATTCACACAGCCGAGCAATGTGAAACTCCTGTTATAGTGACTTATGTCTCTTCTGTAATAAAGAGAACTTTCTTTTTGCAAATGTTTAAATATTTGCTAAAGTTCCACTTGAAACAAGCAAATAGAGCGGAGCTCGCAGATACCACAAGCTCTGCCATTGTTTAGCACTAGAAAACATCATGCAGAACCGGCATATGCAATTAGAAAATATGGCTGTCCCCATGTATTGGTGATCACTGTATACCAGCTTGAAGCAGCACTTGTTGAAGTTCCCATGTAATGGACTCCAGACGGTTGAGTAGCGCTGGGTGGCTGGTATGAGAAATATGCATTTGTAGGCCATGCTTGGCTGTAATGTTATTTCTCTTGCTCCATTTTCTTAAAGTGAGTCTGAGACTTTACAAGGAACAAATGGTTTTGTTACCCATTTAGATCTTCTAGTATTATAGGGGGAAATGAAAATGTTGTTGCTGAAGGCCGAGAGATACTTTTGATATTAACAAATAAGGCTTATTGGGGGCATATTCTATAACTAACGAAACAGTAAAGTGTGTTGTTGCCTGTAGCAACCTATCAGAAATTGTCTTTCATTGTTTGAAATTTGGGTCAGTGCCAGTGACAGCTGGCTCAGATTATTGGCTGCACTTTTCTCCTTTTTTTTTTTTTTTTCTTCCTTTCCTTCCTTTCGTATACATTGTTTAACTTGACAATAGCTCTGTTACTGTTTTGCATACCTACATTTTCAAGGACTTGTAAGGATTTCATTTTCTACACAGTTTAATATAGGCTGACAAATGAGCAAAAAATGTTTTTCAATGCTGCAACTGTATTTGACAGTTACAGTATTAAACAGATGAACTTTTCCACCTTAAAGTAGCATTAAGGTCTGGGTGTTTTTTTACCTTAACCCCTTCATGACTGAGGCCCTTTTTTCAATTTTTACACCCATGTTATATTCCACATTTTAGGCCTGAAAATGACGTAAAACCCCCCAACATTATATATTTTCTGAATGCCAAGACCCTATAGAATAAAATGGTGGTAGTTGAAAATTTTTATGTTGCGCAATATTAGCGCAACTCCTTATTAAACCCCAAAATTTAGTGACAAATTTAATTAAATGCCCCAAAACACAACAAATTACCCATTTTTTTAATGAAAGGCGGCAAAATTTGCCGGGAGTCTGTTTAAACAGCCCCGATGCTGGCGACGTACACTGTACGTCGTCGGTCACGAAGGGGTTAATGCATTCTCTGCATTCGGGTAAAAATGGCCCATCACCTTTTTTCTTCCCTAGTCCCCTCCACATTTACCTGTCAGCTGCGCTCGTCTCCGCCGCCGGTCCAAAGATCCTCCGTTCCCTGAACTTCCTGGTTGCGGGGGGAGGATACTGATGGCGGAGGAGCCGTAGGCTCCTTCTGCCATCAATCAAAGAGGGAAGAGGCGTGGCCTGCCACAGGGCTGTGTGTCTATGGACGCACACAGCCACTGCGGAAACGAGCATGCATGGGTGCCTCCATTATAACGATGGGGGGATGTGCGCTGCGGGCACCACTAGAAAACGAGGAATTGGGAACTTTTAAAGAATAAAATCAACAGCCTCCAGCAAAGGAGGGTCTCCTTAAAGTGACATTAAACCCTCAGATTTTTTAACATAAAACAATACTGTAATGTGTGACTTACTGTAATCCAAGGTAGTTTCCCTTCTCTTTGCTGCTCTTCCTTTTAAATCCTCATGTCTTCTCATGCTTGGGGAGAACTTCCCTTTGCAGCTGACTGTCTCTTCTCTGGAATGTTACATGGTGTCTGCGTGCGTGCTCCCAACCTGAGCCAGGACCACAGGATCACATCCTCCCGACATCCACATCCCGCCCACGTTTGATTGGCAACAACTGCTGCACTATGTAACATTCCAGAGACAAGGCAGTCTGCTGCAAAACGGAAGTTCTCCCCCAGCATGAGAAGAGATACAGATTTAAAAGGAAGAGCAGCAAAGAGAAGGGAAACTACCATGGATTACAGTAAGGCGCACATTACAGTATTCTATGTTAAAAAATCTGAGGGTTTAATGTCACTTTAAGGAGAAATTTTAAAAAACATGAGGCTTTAGTATCACTTTAAGGTTACAGTGGCATCTTATCTTTAGGCTTCTTTTACCCATAAAGTCTCCAGTCTGCATTTGCACTAAATGCTATTTGTCCGACCTTCTTGTGTCAATGATTTGAGTCATTTGTATGAATGCAGATCAGGAAAGTGTAAGAGGATCAGTATGGCGTTCAGACAAATAGCTTTCACATAAGGATTTGGCAGCCTCATATCTGTATGCCTGAATCTGATTGGTAGTTGCAGGGCTATATTATATTTCATTGATAGTTGGAGGGGCATTGGGATTAGATCTCCAACTTTAGATGGACAAGCCGGGCACACAACTGCACTGTAAATATTGAAGTGTATCTAAAGCCAAAACTTTTTTTGATAGAGAAGGGTGGGGGTGAAAACCCCTGTCAAGCTATCTGTCCCTATTGGGGAAAGTCGCCCCCTCTATCAGTCTTGGTAACCATTGTATCCGGGACTGAAAGTGAGGGAACATCTAAAATGTTGGATGCCACCAAAACAGAAAAAAAAGGGGGAAATCTTCAACTGAGGACACTTGCATTGGTGACAACTGTCTAAGAAGGGATCACCCCAGTGGGCAACATATATGAAAAAAGAGAAGTCTGACAGGTTTTAACCATTCCCCACTCTTCTGCACTTAAAGAATAAGCTTTGGTCTTCGATAACATTATTATTGGTATTGTGATCCGCCTAACCTTAAAGCAGAGCTTTATACTCAATCAGATTCTACCAATGCATCCCTCTATGTATGATGATTAAAAGAGAACTATGGGGTAGGTGTTTTCCCCCATAGTTCTCTTTAGGGTCACGGGAGGACATATAACCTCCTCCCGTGACCCAAAACTCAGTATATTGCGGGCTATTGCCTGCAATATACTGACAGCGCCGCAGCCAGGACAGATTCTGACAATACTGTTGAGATCCACCCAGCTACGTGAGTGACAGCGGGCTGTGCCTATCTAGAGACAGAGCCAGCTGTGCCCGCTTCCTCCACTCAGTGCTGCAGGATCGGAGAGGGGAGGGGAATCCCTGCGGGGAGCGTTGACTTACCGTCACCGCTCACAGCAGGGAGACTATCGGGAAGTGAGCGGATCGGAGCCGACCTGTGACAGCTTCTTTGTCACAGGTCGGCTCTTACTATGAGGATGAGTGGAAATCACTCGTCTCATAGTTCTCCTTTTTAATAACAGACATGTCAGGTATAAAATGCTGTGATACTTTCAAAGCAGGAAGTGAATGTTCTGCAAGTGTAAGGGCAAAATTACTTCAGTTTGCCAAAGCAATGCACACTGGGATTGCCTGTCATCAGCAAAGCATTGCTGGGAAATGCCATCTGTGATCTCAGGAAAGGCATTTTTCTCCCCTGAGATGATGTGCATGGTCACATGCCCTAGTCACATGTGCCAGAAATCCAGGAAGTAATAGAGCTAGTAATCTGCCCTTAGTAAACATGGCCGCTGTCAAAAGACTGGGGAAGGAAAGAGAAATAAGGAATGCAAAGAACACAAAGCCGGCAATTATCTAGAAGTATGTGTTTGTAGATTGTCATTACTAAACATTTCCATAAGTGTGTTTGTTATTTTAGATATGGCTAGAGGTCCTTTTTAACTATTTTCTGCAAATGTTGGGTTTCTATGATGAAGGTCATTTCATTGGAGCAGCAATATTTATTAGTACTGTAATGTTTTTTTACTGTATGTCATTCTGCTATAGTAAGACAATATCTCAGCATTTTTTATGCAAAGGTTATAATGACGCGTGTCTGCAATACAGACGGCCTCTGGAATTCTGTACATGCAAATACTGAATGACCTCTATATAAAATGCTTATGTAACATTGAATATTACATCTATGAAGGCTTTACAAGAACCCCTCAGTCTGTTCTCTCCTGAAACGCGTACAGTTGTGTGCTCTTAAATTATGGGAATATCGATCCCGAACCTTGGCTAATAGTTGTCTTTTTGTCTTCCAGGTATCCTGGCATCAACCGTTGTGCTGGTGTTATCACGTAGAGCGCTTTTCAAATTCTACACCATCAGCATGGCCCTCGTGATTGCTGCAACGTCAGTGTTGGTTAATTATTACACCACTTTGCACATGAGCTCCAACTCTGCTTACAAACTGGAACTCCTTCCTGCCAGCGGGCCATCACTATGGATGCCACTAATTGTATTACAGCTCATATTCGGTATTGGTTTTGTCACCTTGCTGGAGATCCAGTCCACATTTTCCCAGCTCATCATAGTGAATCTAATGGTGCCCACCGTCGGGTTTGTCCTAGAACTTCCAGCCGACGTTCAAGAGACCTTAGTTATTATTTCTGGCCTTGTGCTCGCCATTTATACGACAGTATGCCTGTTGCTCAGGTTTAAGTGGTTCTATTATTCCACGAAATACACGGTCCTCCTGCTCAAACATATGTACCAGGTTTACGGATTACAAGTGATGATTGAAGACGCCTGGAAGAAGATTCATTTCCCCGATGTGCTCCGAGTGTTCTGGCTGACCAGGTTGGCCACCCAAGCTGTATTTTTAGTCTATATGGTGAAAGTGTCACGCGCTAGTACCGGAGAGACCTCTTACTTTATACCGTGGAATGACTTTTGGGAACTTGTCTGCAACCTCATCATCAGCGGTTGCGATTCCACCCTAACAGTTTTGGGTATGAGCGCGGTGATTTCATCTATAGCACACTATCTGGGACTAGGAATACTCTCTTTCATCGGCTCTACGGAAGAAGAGGACAAGCGCCTGGGTTTCGTAGCTCCCGTGTTGTTTTTCATACTGGCCCTGCAAACCGGGCTGAGCGGTTTGCAGCCGGAAGAAAGACTCGTACGCCTCTGTCGAAACATGTGCCTTTTGTTGACAGCCATTTTGCATTTTATCCATGGAATGACCGACCCAGTGTTAATGTCACTCAGTGCCTCCCACGTGTCTTCTTTCCGTAGGCATTTCCCAGTGCTCTTGGTTTCGGCCTTCCTTTTCGTGCTTCCAGTTCTGCTCAGCTGTGTTTTGTGGCACTTTTATGTCCTGAACACTTGGCTGTTTGCCGTGACGGCCTTCTGCATCGAACTTTGTCTGAAAGTAATCGTTTCTCTGACTGTGTACACCTTGTTTATGATCGACGGCCACTACAGTGTAGTGTGGGAGAAGCTGGACGACTACGTCTACTACGTGCGCTCTACCGGCAGCATCGTAGAGTTTATTTTTGGAGTGATCATGTTCGGCAACGGAGCCTACACAATGATGTTTGAGTCGGGAAGCAAGATCCGAGCCTGCATGATGTGTCTTCATGCCTACTTCAATATATACCTTCAAGCTAAGAACGGGTGGAAGACATTTGTGAACCGCAGGACAGCCGTCAAGAAGATCAACTCACTTCCCGAACTGCAGGTTTCCGAATCTAATGAAATAGACGACGTCTGCGCTATCTGCTACCAAGAGTTCCGCACGTCCGCCCGCGTCACGCCCTGCCATCACTATTTTCATGCACTTTGCCTTCGGAAGTGGTTGTACATTCAAGATACCTGCCCAATGTGCCATCAGAAAGTATACATTGACGATGACCCTAAAGAGAGCTCAACCTTTTCCAACAACAACGGAAATCTCGCCCCCAACGAGGAACCCGTTGCAGATGTCGGAGATGTCGAGGTAGAGCAGGAGCTGAATGATCAGGATCTAAGCGATGAGGAGGAGGTGGAGGAGGAGGAAGAAGAGGAATGGACAGCTGAACAGCACCATTCAGCCACCGAGGAAGAAGAATCTATCAATGACGTTCACACGTCGAGGGACTGAACCTTATTTATTTGTTTCTCTTTTGCTTTTGTGTGTTAATACAAATACATCAGAAGATGGGTTCCAGATGAGGTATTTCTTTTGTTCTGTAACTCTGAAAGCACAATCAGAATCTTGAAGCACGGTCTGGATGGAGAGTGTCTAAGTGCTCCTGTAAATATATCTCTTGGTCTCTTTTGTGACCTAATTAAAATGTGTACATTCTTGTACATGAATAAAAAATGTTGATTTTGCATCACTTGCTTTCCTAAAAGCCCATTGAACTGTTTCTTAGACGTTGGATGCCCTTTATTGGCGGTAGATCCAGCCCTTTAGAATATTTAGAGATCGATCTTATGGCTTCACTTGTTGCTAGGCAGCCTGGCTTCCTAACCAATCAGGAAGCTGAGTGGCACATAATGACTTGCCTTCCTGATTGGTCAGGAAGCCAGGCTGCCTAAGAAAAAGTAAAGCCTGCTTCCTAGCCCATTAAGAAGCTGGGAGGCGGGTCATGATGAGCCCCCTGGCTTCCTGATTGGTTAGGAAGGCAGGCTGCCTACCAACAAGTGAAGCTGGCTTCCTAGCCAATCAGGAAGCTAGATGGCATGTCATGACCCTGCTTTCTGATTGGCTAGGAAGCTGGCTTCACTTGTTCCTCATTGGTCAGTAAGCCCTGCTTCATTGGTCAGTAAGCCAGGCTGCCTATCAGGAAGACGGAAGGTGGGTCATTGTGTGCCACCCAGCTTCATATCAACAAGTGAAGTTAGCTTCCTAGCCAATCAGAAAGCTGGAAGGCGACTCCTAACTCACCTCCTGACTTCATGATTGAAAAGGAAGCTGGCACTGCTGGTCAGAGGGAGATCTCGCTAAATACTCTTGTCTGCACCAATACTAGTATCAGTGCATCCCTAGTGTATACTGCAAATCACATCCTATATTGCTAAGCACAAGTAGGGGCCATATTCATTTTTTAGGGTGCAAGTTTCAGTGACCTTTTGTCACTAAGATAATCCCAAATTTGAGGTCACCAGAACAGGAATAGATGGGAAATCTTCCAATAGGGACACTAATTCTGCTGAATCTATTGACCACAAAGGGATTTTCCTCACTTTGTAGGGATTTCCTCTAACATCCTGCTGTGGCTGTTGGGACAGGAAGTGAAGAGAAACTCTTCCCAATGGGACACAGGGCTCAAGTCACTAAACATTATATGTGAGAATATGGTCACATGAGCTTTTTCAGTGAAATATCGCATGTGATCAGAATAGTCAATTCATTAAAAACAAACTAACGAGTGTGAGATAAATAACAGAAAAAGTGAGTTAAATATCGCATGAAAAACATTAAAGGGTAAGTTCACTATGCCAGGTGAATTTGGGAAAATAGAATTACCCATTTA
>NW_017306834.1:782862-794688 GCF_000935625.1 Nanorana parkeri
TGCAGCGCTCCTGAATTTTGCTCACAAATGGCGAGCACTCAATGGTCAGAAGCGCAATGACTGCTCGTCATATGCAAGCGAATTCATAATACAGAGCATAGGGCTGTACACACACAGCAGTACGGATAGTACACCCATACCAGCGGAGGGGGAACGAGTGTTCACCAAATGTAAGTAGGGGAGAGGGGGACAGATTATAGGGGTAATTCCATTTTCCCCAAATTCACCTGGCCCTGAAGGTAATCCGCACGGCTGTGGCAGTCGGTATTTGCAGCCTGTCACTGTTAGTCTTTGAGGCAATGGGAGTATTTGAGATCACGTTGCTGGAATAGGAGTTCTTTCACAGGAGGATGCAGAGAAGAATGACGTTCTGAAGGCAGGACTGGGACCAAATTCTTTTTTTTACGCCTTGGCTGTTTTTTTTTAATGCTATGGGTGTAAATGACTGACCCATGTGGCTCTTTTTTTTCAAAGCCTAAATGATGAGCTAAATACAGCCAGGGGAATTTATCAAAATCTGGAGCAGTTGCTCAGGGTGACCAATCAGTTTCTCTCTTCAGTTTGTTCAGTTAAGATTTGAAAATGAAAGAGAGAAGCTGATTGGTTCCTGTGCACAGCTACTCAATGACGGTCTGCTCCACTTTTCATAAATTCCCCTCATGGAGTTTAATCGAATGTGTACTTGAGCGTTAAAGGACCCGGGTTGTTTTACCTCTAAACTTCATGTTGTATTTTCCTCTTAGCGCATTGAGCCAACAGATGGCAAAAAACCCAAAGCTGGCACGGGGTATGACCCTCCCTTACGCTAACTGGCTTCGGTTCTTTAAAGGAGAACTCTGGGAAAGTTCATCATCCTTTAAAGAACTGTTTCAGGGATGGTGTTCATGATGAGCCAGGGAGAAGAGATGGAGGCAGGAATGGGACTGCAGGGAGGGATGGTGTTATTTATGATGAGCCAGGGAGAAGAGATGGAGGCAGGAATGGGACTGCAGGGAGGGATGGTGTTATTTATGATGAGCCAGGGAGAAGAGATGGAGGCAGGAGCATGGAGGGGAGGCGGAGACAGAACTGCAGACAAGGATGGTATTGAGAGACGGTATTATTTATGAGCCAGGGAGAAGAGATGGAGGCAGCAGCATGGAGGGGAGGCGGAGACAGAACTGCAGGCAAGGATGGTATTGAGAGACGGTATTAGTTATGATGAGCCAGGGAGAAGAAGAGATGGAGGCAGGGACTGCACAGGTATTCATGAATGCTCCTTCAAGGTGCTGTCACTCAATGGGAGGAGAGAAAAGTGGGGAAGATCCCAACAATATTGTGGTTGTGTCTGAGGATGGAGCTTAGCCCCTCCCACTGTATATTACATTGAATTGCAAGCTTTGGTGGATTTTGGATTACAGGGGTACATTGCACTCATTGTATCATTAGGAAACTAAAAATGGCAATAAGGTGTACCCCATTGTACATCTGCTATGAATGTGTGGGGATGACACTGACTGGGCACAATGTTACATGGTTCTCAATCCTCTGGGTGAACTCTTATCCGCTGATTAGGACAGGGCTCGGCAGTCTTGGCATTCCAGCTGTTGTGGAACTACAAGGCCCATAAGGCATTTCAAGACTGACGGCTACAGGCTTGATTCCCAGAGCCTTTAGGGGTTTGTAGTTTCACCACAGCTGAAGTGTTGATGTGGTCTACCCTGAGACTAGGGCTTGTTCACACCATTTCTGTACAGCTGTTTTTCTACACACGGTGTGATCAGGGCACTTTTTTTGTTTTGTTTTTTTTTTCCTTCCATGCGCCCTGTTCACACCGTCCTTGTGCAGAGATATGTAGAAAAACACAGCTTATCATAAATGATGTGTACAGTCCCTAAAAATACAGTTCTATAGGCCAGAGGAGGGTCCTACCCCCTCCCCCTTCAAGCATTGATGGGAATGAATTATTGCATATTAATCTGCCTGTCTGCAGCGGCAAACAAAACCCTTTTAAGCTGTGTTTGGTTTTTTAAAAATGTTTTACCAAATGAGGTTTTCCTGTGATACATTCTCAGCAAAGATTTTATATGAATGGGGAAAAAAAAAAAGATATAAATCTTTATAAACAAACTTGCTCAATAACTATTCTAGTTTTCCTGTAACTCTCTGTCACCTTTGCCAATGCTTTTGCTGTATGCAGCGCCCTGCTGACTGGCTTGTACATGCTGAATCTTGTTCGAGACAGATCTGCCTGGCAGCTTCTTCCTCCCGGAGGCGGAGAGATTGATGTCACGTGACCGGCAGCAGGTCAGGATCACTGCTGGGGCGGGGCAGTCTTACATTTAGGAGTCAGCATATCGATCATTCAGACATGGCCGGTCATCACACCCCTGCAGGTCATGTGATGTGTTACAGCGACTGCTAATAAAAGCATTTGCACGGTCAGCCTCTCACATATAAGAATGTTTGTGTGTATGAATCCGCGTGAGGAAGAGCAGATTGAATTGCAAGGAAGAACTTTGCCCTCAATAAAAACTTTTCTATATGACTTTGTGACCTGAGGTTTTTAAATATTGCACCTAAGGCAATGTTCACACCTAGGCGACACCGTGCGGTGCGGTCAGGAGTCGCCAACGTCTGAACCGATCGTGCTGTGGGTGCCATTATTTTCTAATGGCACCCCATCCGCGATTCCGGGTAAAACAGCCGCGTGGCGTGTAGCGCAAAAAGAAGGTACTTGTACCTTATTTCTGCCATTGCCGCGCAGATGTCACCCCATTGAAATTAATGGGGCCGCGTGGCAATTGCCTGCATTGTACAGGACCGCATGACCCCCGAGACGCGTGTCCCTGGTGTAGTGCAGGTGTGAACCTAGCCTCAATGTTACCTTAGTAATCGGGTGTAGGCAACTTTGACCCTCCAGCTGTTGTGGAACTACAAGTCCCATTAGGCACTGCAAAACTGACTCCCACAGGCAGAGGCATTATGGGATTTGCTGTGTCATTACAGCTGGAGTGCCGAGGTTGCCTACCCTTGCCTTAGTTCTTGAGGAATGCTGATCGGCAGATTAGGTAATCGCTTAAAAAACCACAAGTAGTCACCCTGCTTTAATGTCACCTTTTAGTATAGTTCAGTGACAACTGAAGTCGTTTACTTTCCTCCCCTTCATCGATGGGTTTGGCCTATTTGGCTTTCTTGATTAGCTGACCTGGGATGACATAACTGCTGCTTGTGGGAGTTCATCCTTCCTGGGGCCAAGGCATGCTACCAGTGTACACCGAGCTCCACATAGCGTGTCTCTTCTTCAATAAAAAAACAAGTAATACCCCCCCCAACAGCATCCCGTCTGCTGGAAAACCCTCCCTGTTGCTGAACTATAAATACTCTTAGTTCTGGAATGCCACAGAACTTGCTGGAGAACATATCTAAGACCCCGGTCACACCGGGGCGGTTCGGCCACACGTATCCGCCGACGTGAACGATCCCATACATTGCTATGGGGACCGTTCATGCGACCGCACGATCCGAACCGCCCCGCATAGCTCCCTGACCCTTTTTTGCCACGCTGATCAGTGCGGTTTGCATACAGCTTTCAATGGAACCGCGTTCAGCGCTGAAACGCAATTAAAAACTCCCAAAACAGCCCTTTTAAAATCAGCGCGGACACCACGCTGATGTGAATGGGGTCTAAACAAAGAGCATCAAGAAGAACGATCAAGTGCAGGATAGTTTTCTAGAGCAGCACCAATAAGAAAGAAATAAGGATCCCAAAGTTTACCGATCCCCTGCAATGAAATCCATGAATGAAGGAGGATGTCACAGACATGACTGACTAGAGACGTTCATCTACAAAAACTCAAATCAATTCAGGAGGTCAGCAGAGGGGCAACCAGGAGGCCAATGGAAATCTGAAAGGTGCGGTGTGTATGTTGTAGCAGGCTTGGTCCTGTCAGACGGCATGAGGTCTCTTCTGCCCGAGTACAGAACACCTCCCCCTCTCTATAACATAAGGGAGAGGTGTCCTGTAGTCTAGCAGAGACAACTCAGAATTAAATTCCCTTAGTGGACAACTTTACATTTTAATACAAGTTGTCTTTAATTGCCCCCCCCAAACGATTGCAGCCTCCCCGTTCCCGAGCACAGCCTTTGCACAGGAAACATCCCAATCAAGTCATCATCCCAATAGGACACAAATGAGCCATGGACGGCTAGCTGGAGGCCACTATAAATATGGATGGTGCTGTGATGTGCGTGTGTAGTAAGAGGAGGAACCGGTTTCTGATGGTATGCTGTGCAGCAATGGGCAGGACTGCACGGTGAAGTCATGTGGACACCAAAGCAGAGATAACGATCATCAGTGTTTCCATATCTCCTGAAGTGACTTCTTAAAGTGACCTTTACCCCCTTAGACTAAAAATCACATCAGCATACAGCTCTGCACACTGATATGAAATCATCTCACATTCATTGGCTAAACAAACATATTTTTATTTTACCTACAATTTCCTTTTTTACACTTCCTAGTCCTCTTTGGCACAAATGATGTAATGTGCCCAAGCATTGGATCCTGGGAAGGTTACATCAGCAGAGCATTGCTGAGAAATCTCATAAGATCTCAGGGAAAGGAATTTTTCCTCCCCTGAGCTGATGTGCATGGTCACATGTCCTAGTCACATGTGCCGGAGTTCCAGGAAGTAAATGGAGATTAATTAATCTGCCCTGAGTTAAAATGGCCGCTGTCAGAAGGCTGGAGGAAGAAAAGGAAAATAAGGTATGCAAAGAATCCAAAGCCGGCAATTATCTAGAAGTATCTGTTTGTCATTTCTAAAGATGTCCTTGTTGTGATTTTGAAGGTATGGGTAGAGTTCCTCTTTAAGGCCTCGTTCACACCAGGCAGTGCATTCCGGCCTGATTCTGATTCACTATGTTGTGAAGCAGGAGGGGGCGTGTCGGTCCATTGACGTGAATAGCGCCGTAGCCACGCCCTCCGGCCACAATGCGATCGGCCGCACGGGAACGCAAGGCACATCAATGCCTGCGGTCCGGTCCAAAAAAAATAGTGCTTGCCCCCTCCTGCCCCACAACATAGTGAGCCAGCCGCAATGCGACGCAGATCCAGAATCGGGCCGGAACGCACTGTGTCTGGTGTGAACGAGGCCTCAGCCTTTCATGGCCAAAGCAATTTAACAAATAAAATGAAGCAGCGTGTGCACATAATGTATAAAGCAAAAAAAAAAATCGTACAAAATAAAACAACAGTCTGTATTTCTGCAATCTCCAATATTTAATAGATCCACCTATGTGTATCACTCAGTACTCCACCACCAACTGGACCTCACTCAAAATCACCCTCTGTTTACAGGTAAGTCAAAAAGCACATGGAATCAAGCTTGCTTCCCTCTATGGCCAGGGTGGGCAAACTCAAACTACTAATCCCATGATGCATCTGTCTCTGGGACTTATGCCTGTGGCTTTGAGAATCTTGCAATGCCTCATGGGATTTGTAGTTGCAAAGCTGGAGGGCAGAGTTTGCAAACCGCTGCTCGATGATCTTGAACTCTGTATAGAGGGGCAGACTGACTTTCTGCATGTTCTTGTACCAGCATGTAAGTGTGCAGTGTGTAGGAAGAGGGACGTCTCATCATCTAATAGGTTTATTATATAAAAAGAACAAGGGTGAAGCAGCAGGCAACAGTCACATGATTTCAATGCATCCAGCACTATCGGATCATCGCATGTGTACAGAACCTCAGTGAGCTAGTAACAGAGATAGATCTTTCTTTTACTTCCATACCACTGCCCATGGGCGGAGCAAAGAAAATAATCCCACCCACCTATGTGACAGCATGTGGGCCTAGTAATTGGCAGCTCAGTCACTCCATACTCTAAAAGGTGCCCATACACCTGCCGATTATCGTACGATAATTGCGGGAAATCCTGCTATCATACGATAATCAGCAGGTGTATGGAAGGCGTGCGACCGTTTCTACTGTACGGTTGAACGTCTTTTGTCTCCCGAACAGGTGTGAAAACCCGCCGAGAATCGTACAATTGTCGGCGGGTTAGTGGCGTTCTCAGGAGACAAATGCCGCACGGGCCGGTGTGCGCAAACACACACTGCCCGTGCGGCATTGGAGTCAGCGGAAGCCCTCCCCTCAGGGGGGCAGGCTTTCGATGATCGCAAGTACGATCTGCCAGTGCAAGATGGGCAGATCGTACTCAAGTCGTGCGATGGTTGTAAAGTGTATGGCCACCTTAAGTATGAGCTTTTTCGACTGACAATTGTAGCGAAACAGATTATAAGCAGCAGAACGTAAATTGACCTTTACCCCCTTTCACTAAAAAAATCACATCAGCATTCAGCTCTGCATGCTGATATGACATCATTAGCTCCTCATTAGTTAAACAAACATATTTTTCTTTTACAATAATTGTTTTTTTCACTTCCTGGTCCTCTTGGGCATTAGTGATGTAATGTGCGCAAGCAGTGCATCCTGGGAAGGTTACATCAGCAGAGCATTGCTGGGAAATCTCATCTGTAATCTCATGAGATCTCAGGGAAAGGCATTTCCTCCCCTGAGGTGATGTGCATGGTCATATGTCCTAGTCGCATGTGCCAGAGTCCCAGGAAGTAAAGGGAGAAATATTAATCTGCCCTCAGTAAAAATGGCCGCTGGGGAAGAAAAGAGAAACAAGGTATACAAAGAACACAAAGCCGGCAATTATCTAGAAGTATCTGTGTACAGTTTTTCATTACTAAACATTTCTGAAGGTGACTTTGTCTTTTTAAAGATATGGGTGTTGTTCCTCTTTAGGTGAACCTGTCGCTTAGCCTTGTATTGGTAAAACACAGGTCCATTAATTGTATGGAGGGCCAATATCTCTATGATGAATGGAGGTTACTGCAGGACACATCACTTGCCAGTAACGGGTCCACACATTAGCAGACCACAAATGACTATAACTGTATTTCTGGTCCAGCAACATGGGGGCCTGGGCTAAGGTGGTGTCCCTTGCAGTAACCTCCGTCCATCATAGAGCTGAGGATGTGAGAGTCACCGGAGCTTAGCGGGACTTGTGCCAACATTCAGATGAGCTTCGTTAGTCCACATGAAAATAAATAAACTGTTTGATTACTATTTAACCAGAGCTGAGGTAGGTACGCTCCTATTTATCCGGGAAGAAGACTTTGCTCGTGTTGTTGTAGAGGGTTTTGGCCAGCTCCTCTGGATCCTCTTCTCTGACTGCCGCCACAATTTCCAGGACTTGTCTGCAAAAATCATGCACAATATCTCCATTAAAGATACCCGTCAGCCAAACACAGAGAAAGCCAATGACATTTACTAATAAAAGATGCACGTACAGTTTATCATTACCTATATATAATCTTATACAGGACTCAAGCCTCAGCCTCAGGTCTTTTCCCCAACATTGTGTCTGGGTGAAGGCAGCCATGGTCTGCAGTCCCCAATACCACAATACGCAAATGTCCAGCAATGCCAGGCCAATCCCTTTCTTACTGGTGACGGATTCTTATTGTGGATAACTAGTCTAAGGCTTCATTCACACGAGAAATGGCCGGCATGTACAGCTCCGTGCTGCGTGCACGGCTTCTCGGGCAGTTCCCGGGAAGGACAGGTGCTGCGTGCGATTAGTATACAGCCCCTGTCCTTTTCTACCAGGCTACACCCTGCACGTCCGTGCGGATGCAGGTGAGCGTACTCATACGCTGACAGGATGGATCCTGTCTGCGTCCGAGGTGGGACACCCGCACTTGAGGTGAGCGTAGAGAAGGACAGGGGCTGCGGACTAATCACACACAGCACCTGTCCTTCCCGGGAGCTGCCCAATACAGTCGTGCACGCAGCACGGAGCTGTATGTGTCGGCCTTTTCTCGTGTGATGAGGCCTAAGGGCTTGCTCACACTGGACTTTTTGAGCATTGTACAGGTTGTCCTGACCCGAGAGCTCTCATTTCTTGGCTATGGCTGGGGCTTTGAGCAAGGCAGGCCAAACACTGTGTTCAGCTCTTAGGTCATGACTGCCATTAGATTTGTATAAGCCAGGGGTAGGTATCTTCAACACTCCAGCTGTTGTTTAACTACAAGTCCCATGAGGCATTGCAAGACTCTGATAGACACCGCCATGACTTCGAGAGGCAGAGGCATGATAGAATTTGTAGTTTCCCCACAGCTGGAGTGCAGAGGTTTCTTCCCCTGGTATAAGCGATCAATATATGTTAAAGGCTCTTTTGAACCACAATGTGAACAGAGCCTAAGGGCTCTAACACTGGAAAGTAGTACGCTGCAACATGCATTGAGGTGCCTTACGTTAGGCAGCCCATTCAAAATGAATGGGCTGCCAGTACTCCTCAATCCACCAACAATATGTCCTGCACCAGGGCAATGCACAGAGGACATGTATCTGTGTATTGGGGTGCAATGAACGCTGCATTTCTAAAGTGTGTTACTGTGCGCTATAGTAATGTGCTTTACAATGTGGGTCATAGTGATCTGCTGTGAATGAACCCTACCTGAAGATCATTGTTATATCTGCCGTTTACACTGACAGCTCCCTTAGTGGTCTATGTCATGGGAAGGCAACCTTGGAACTCCAGCTGTGGTAAAATTACAACTCCCATCATGCTTCTATTCTGGGAGTCATGTCTGTGGCTGTCAGTCTTGCAATGCCTCATGGGACTTCCACATGTAGTTCCACAACAGCTGGAGTGCCAAGGCTGCCTACCCCTGGGCTATGTACCTCCATCACTTACACAATGTGGCATGGCTCATTCCTGTCCTTCAAGCAGTGACCGGCCTCCCATTTCTTCTTAGTGGGGAAAGTAGTTTTCACATACTTGGACCCAGCGTGTGTGTTCTTTACCCCGCACCAGGGGGCGTCTGTTCAGAACGGAAAATTACAGTTGTGTCAATTTTATCACAAACATATGCAGAACTTTATACCTGAAATAACGCCAATATAAGTGCCGGGCAACCAGATAGATTACACCTGATATCTCCTAATAAAAACCGTTACCAAAATACTCTCCCTCTGCACAATGACAGTTCTCTGGCTGCCACATCGATTCAATGGCTGTAATACTTTGAGTCATAGCCAAGAAAAGCCCAGGGGCTGCCATTGCTGGATTAGGTCTTAAAATGGTCTTCAAAGTGAACCATATGACTATCTTGTATGAGTCCTGGTCTTCAGCGTGAACCATATGACCAATTTGTATGAGCCCTGGTCTTCAGAGTGAACCATATGACCAATTTGTATGAGCCCTGGTCTTCAGAGCGAACCATATGACTATCTTGTATGTGCTCTGGTTTACAGAGTGTACCATATGACAAGCTTGTATGAGCCCTGGTCTTCAGAGTGAACCATATGACCAATTTGTATGAGCCCTGGTCTTCAGAGTGAACCATATGTCTATCTTGTATGAGCCCTGGTCTTCAGAGTGAACCATAGGACTATCTTGTATGAGCCCTGGTCTTCAGAGTGAACCATAGGACTATCTTGTATGAGCCCTGGTCTTCAGAGTGAACCATAGGACTATCTTGTATGAGCCCTGGTCTTCAGAGTGTACCATATGACACGCTTGTATGAGCCCTGGTCTTCAGAGTGAACCATAGGACTATCTTGTATGAGCCCTGGTCTTCAGAGTGAACCATATGACCAATTTGTATGAGCCCTGATCTTCAGAGTGAACCATATGACCAATTTGTATGAGCCCTGGTCTTCAGAGCGAACCATATGACTATCTTGTATGTGCTCTGGTCTACAGAGTGTACCAAATGACTATCTTGTATGAGCCCTGGTCTTCAGAGTGAACCCCTTGCAACAAAGAGTAGACTGCTTCCAGTCCTGCACAAAAAGCAGGGACCTCTTCTAATAGGGAGTACCAAACCCATTCAGAACCAATCAATATCTATTAATAGATAACTACTTTTCAGAGTCTTTTAATATACATATTAATGTTATTAATGTAGATTAGAAATAGCAGGAAGCAGGCAGCTACTACAGACAGTGAGCAACAGAGCAAAAGATATGTCCAGACCAGGGACTGAGAAAGGCATCAGGGATCCCTCTAGATGTACATTCTGCTTTCCATGATTGGCTATTCAGAATAACATGTAATTAGGGAATGGCCGAGGCTTAGCTACTTGTACATAGTGGCTGCCAGCTTTCAGCAGTTTGTGATCTTCACTGATTACACCAGTGCAGTGTGTTGGAGTTGTCCTAGGCCTATGATGGCAGCACACAAAGTGCTTGCTCTCCACAAAGAGAGGAAGGGGTAAGGGTTCATACTGGTGAAGTTAACTGGTTTCTTCCGATACATGTAATGACCTAATGTGGTTTAAAGCTACCAAGCTTATAAAGCTGTTATCTTTCACAAATCCTGTAAGATGCTGCAGCATATTCCTTACCTGTCTCGATCATCAGTCTCTCGCTGGGGATGGTCTTCAAGACTTCCAGGTTTGACTCTGTTTTTAGTGAACTGAGAGAGGAGAGATAATAATCTGTAAATAATGTCATATCGCTGTGTATATAGAATGAGAAAGGCTACATACCAAAGTCTCCATTTTGTCTTTACAATGCATGGTAAGAAATCTAACACCCTACAGTATACTACAACAGGGGTGGGCAAACTCTGGCCTCCAGCTGTGGTGCAACTACAAGTCCCGTGAGGCATTGCAAGACTGACAGCTACAGACATGACTCCTAGAGGCATGATGGGATTTGTCATTTCACCACAGCTGGAGGTCCAGACTTTGCCTACCCCTAGCTTTACAATATACCTCATTATCTGAATGTGGCCATTGCATACCGAAGTAGGGTCTGTGTCAACATGCTTTTGGCTTGTGTGGCACCGGTTTAACCGTCTAATGATGGCCGTACACATATATGTGACAGCATGGTGGTGGGCTTTAATGCTGAGCTGACACACAGATGTGTAGAGCCGGCGTCACTTGTATGTTTGTGCTGGCAGTATGATCACTTGGTGCCCCCAGCACAGTGGTTGCGCTGTCACCGTTTATGATGAGGGGCCACTGGGTGGGCCCCTGATCATGTGACCAAGTTGACAGTAACAATCACAGTGACCACATGACTGGGAAGCTCATTTAAAGCCTCAGGTGTTACAAACTAGACGAGGTTAATCATTGTATAACACTTCTGAGATCATTAAGAATTCAGTGATCAGTGCATTTCACCTGCAGTTGGTTTTCTTCTGACCCCTCATGGACAATAAAAATAAGAAAACAATAAAGTGCTTCTTCTTCACATGACTGGATATCATGATAATAAATAAATGCTCTTCTCTTAGAGCTGGTCCTCCCCCTCCCTGTGCTGCTGTAGGGGAAGTGGATATGAAGACATAGGTACTTACACTAGCTGCATTTTAGATCAATGTGATTTTTAATCGATGCATAACTGTATTTATTGGTGTTTTTTTTTTATCCGCCTGGAGTGCAGCTTTAAAATGATAAAAGACTTTGTTCGCTTGTTTTTTAGTCATTTGCATCTTAACTACGGGAGAGTAAAATAATGTAGTACCTCTCTCCCAGGATTTCGGATGGCTTGGTGCTGGACGAGCCCCATCATATCCACCAGTTGACTTGCATTCAAAGACTGCTTACTGGTAGCTGATTAGGCGTCCTGTGCACAATGTGACAGCCTGAATGTTGGCACAGTTCCAAGGATCTGTGCTTCTGTGTTTGCTGACATCACTCACAAGTCAGCCCAATGCTCTGCCCTACAACTCCTGCCATGGGCTCCTGGGAATTGTAGTCCCCCTGCAGAAGAACCTCTTTACACTATAATATTTCTCTTTATTAGCTGTTTGTGA
>NW_017306834.1:795115-869621 GCF_000935625.1 Nanorana parkeri
TATATATATAGAGATAGAGATAGAGAGATAGAGAGATAGAGAGAGAGAGAGAGAGAGATATCTCTTTCTCTATATATATCTCTCTCTATATATCTCTCTCTATAATCTCTCTCTACAGGTGAAACTCGAATAATTTGAATATCGTGCAAGTTCATTTATTTCACTAATGCAACTTAAAAGGTGAAACTAATAAATGAGATAGACTCATTACATGCAATGCAAGATAGTTCAAGCCGTGATTTGTCATAATTGTGATGATTATGGCTTACAGCTCATGAAAACCCCAAGAACCCCAAATCCACAACCTCAAAAAAGTAGATTATTACATGCAATCAATAAAACAAGGATTGTACATAGAACCATATCGGACCTCTGAAAAGTACAAGCATGCATATGTACTCAGTACTTGGTTTGGGCCCCTTTTGCAGCACTTACTGCAATTACTTTTGCACGATATTCTAATTATTCGAGTTTCACCTGTATATCTCTCTCTCTATATCTCTCTCTATATATATATCTCTCTCTCTATATCTCTCTCTCTATATCTCTCTCTATATATCTACACACACACACACACACACTGAATCTCAAAAGCATGACCTCTTACCAGCCATTAATACCAATGTAGAGATTCAGATCGATTATAGCTTCTGCGTCTTCTTTGCTTCCATCAAACGAATGGACCTGAATATATATATATTAGAGTTTAGAGGACTTAGATCACATAGTACGGTGTAAGCAGAGTCTTGCAGGAGTGGGGTGTGTATGTTCCTATGTTAGTGTGGACTTCCTCCCGGGACTCAGATTTCCACCCAAAGACACACCGATCAGATAATGATTGTCTTACATAGTATTTGAGGTTGAATAAAGACATTAGTCCATCAAGTCCAACCTATTAGGATCTCATTCTAGGAGTACCTGTACCCCTGTATATTACGGTCCCTTAAGAAATCGTACAAACTACTCCACGTGGAATGGACTTTATATTGTAGCATCCTTTAGCAGCAGGGATTGATGTGAATTGTGTGTAGTCTGTAAAGCTCTGTGTAATATGTCAGGGAGATAGATATATACCGTTGTGTGAAAAAGTGTTGGCCCCCTTCCTGATTTTTCATTGTTTTGCACGTTTGTCACACTTTAATGTTTTCAGATCATCAAAGATAACACACGTAAACACAACATGCAGTTTTTAAAGGAAGGTTTTTATTATTAAGGGAAAACAAAATCCAAACTCACATGGCCCTGTGTGAAAAAGTGTTTGCTCCCCCTGTTAAAACATAACTTAACTCTGGTTTATCACCCCTGAGGTAAATTTCTCCAGCCACACCTGTTTGCAATCAAGAAATCACTTAAATAAGGGTGCCCACACACCTTCCGATAATCGTACGATAATCGCGGGAAATCCTGCGATCGTACGATTATCGGAAGGTGTGTGGAAGCCGTGCGACCTCTACTACTGTAAGGTCGCACGACTTTTATCTTACGAACATGTTCGAAAACCCGCCGAGCATCGTACGATGTTCGGCGGGTGTGTGGCATGTTCGTAAGATAAAAGCCGGACGGCCGGTGTGCGTAAGCGCACACTGCCCGTTCGGCATTGCGGTCGTCGGAAGCCCGCCCCTCAGGGGGGCGCGGCTTGCGATCATCGCAAGTACGATCTGCCTGTCCAAGATGGGCAGATCGTAGGTTTTTTTAATTACCTTACAACCCTCGCAAGACAAAAGGCTTGCGATGGTTGTAAGGTGTGTGCCCAGCCTTAGACTTGACTGACAAAGTGAAGTAGACCAAAAGATCCTCAAAAGCTGCACATCATGCCGAGATCCAAAGAAATCCAGGAACAAATGAGAAAGAAAGTAATTGAGATCTATCAGTCTGGAACAGGTTATAAAGCCATTTCTAACAATGAAAAATCAGGAGGGGGGCCAACACTTTTTCACACAACTGTATATGAAATAAATGCAAATACCAGCATAGCCACCATGTTATAGTCTAATGTTATATTGTAGCTGGACATAGCCGGGATGTCTTGATTTGCACTTATACTCACCACTCCCCCAACACATCGATCCCGATTCCTCCCCATTATATCTGAAATGAAAGAGAAGTATATAAAATCCTCAGTACAGAATTCCAGCAGCAGCACTCGGGTCTGTTCAGCTTTTACATATCGCCTCTATCAGGAAAGACTTCTTCATGCATTAACCATCGCAGTACCGGAGTAATATTCACACACATATACTACAATCTGGATTTTTGGATAGAAAATGACTTTAAAACCCCCGTGGTAATCGGAGCCTCTGTCTCTGTCCATGTTCTGTTTAGCTAAGCTCAGCATGAACTGTATATTTGGTGATCTGTAGAGCCCAGGAACAGATCCCCCCCCCCGCGGCCTCTAGACAGACAGTGCTACTAACCTTGAAGGAAACCTATGCTAGAGTCTTTTATGCACTTCTACTGTTAACCTCTCTCTGGCCTGGCTGTCATGTTGATCCCATGGCTTCATTACTTTTGAGTCACTGACTCGAAACAAGTGCTGACTTTACTGACTGCATGCTTGCTTTAGCTCAGTGGTTAATATGACTGAAGCCAGAGGCAGCCAGTCAATTCCAATTTTTCATGTGGGAAGTCAGCAATGGCAACCTTCATACTGTTCTCAGTACACATTTTCTGCAAAGCAGAACTGCAGCAAAGTAACGAGATAAAATAGATCCTTCAAAAAAATTAAATAACAAAACCAGATTTTGCTGCAAGCCTCAAGTCATTGGTTTTCCCTGCAGTACTTTTTTTCTGCCACTAGATGTCCTCAGACATAATCATTTAACCCACTATCACTGAGCCCAGGTCGTCCTAGACCCACTCCCGACCTGTGAATGGATAGTAGAAGAAGAAGCAGCACAGTGATGAGCTCACCTCTCTGTCATTCAGTACAAAGTGTTGTAACATCTCCGTGGGGGGGCAGGTAAGGAGCCCAGCCATCCCATTCCCCATTGCAGCACCCATGTGATCGTAGATGGTAAGCACTCAGGGGCAGGGCCCGCCTAACCATCTGGTCTTGAATTGTATTGTAACTGTAACGTCTGCCTTATATTGTAAAGAGCTGAGCAAACTGTTGGTGCTATATAAATCCTGTATAATAATAATAATAATAAAGGGTGTAAGGACAGGTGTCAGTACAGCCTATTAGAAACAGCAGCGGCGTTCTAGTTGTGGAATCCGCAAAGAAAAAAAAAGTTTAAAATATAATAAAGAAAATCACCCGCAGAAAGAATACCAGCAGATCAGAAAAACACAACGCAGATTATTATTATTATTATACAGGATTTATATAACGCCAACAGTTTGCGCAGCGCTTTACAATATAAGGAAGACATTACAATCACAATACAATTCAAGACAAGATGGTAAGGAGGGCCCTGCCCCTGAGGGCTTACCATCTAAAAGGGAGGGGGAAATCTCTGGGGAAGATCAGACATGGCGTCCCCAATCGGACCCCGAGAAATATGGGCGACTCCGATATAAATCTCTTGTAGAATTAGGACACTCACCTAAAAATTCCTTGTGCGCGTTCCGACAGTGCAGGAACATGGGCAGTTTGGAGTGCTCGGCCAGCTGAAACTGCTTCTCGAAATACCTTTCCGGAAAAAAGATAAAATGTGCACAATGTTACCTCTCTGACTCCGGCCGCTACAATACAGTGCCGCAGAGAGACGGAAATGACACTTTGAAGAATACAAAAATAAAAAAACTGTAAATAACAGAAATAATTGCCACACAAGTCATTCTGTCATTTAAATGTCGGCAAAAATGAACTTCCCATTTAATACTGCAGCCGCCAGAACATTAAAAATTCAATGCGATATGGTGACCTAGAGGCGTTCGGTACACAGCTGGTGAACGGAGCGCTCCCAGAAATGTAATTTCCTGTTTCTGTGATTGGCTGACTGATATTGAAAGTAGTCTGCACTAAGGTACAAGTAACATTTTAGGCATCTTCTGCAATAGGAATGTCCTATATGGTGACAATGGTGAGATACTCCCTAATTACTACTGAAGGGGTGCACTTTTCCTCATTAGAACACTGAAAGTCCACCAGGTGTCTATAACGAACCCCAAAACCTCCCATTCAGGGATCAGACCCCCCCCATACAGAATTTAGACCCTCTCCCATTTAGGATTTACATCCCTCCCATTCAGGAATCAGACCCATCCCATTCAGGAACACAAACCTCCCATTCAGGAATCAGACCCCTCCCATTCAGGATTCAGACCCCTCCATACAGAATTCAAACCCTCCCACTCAGAATTTAGGCGTATCCCATTTAGGAATTAGACCCTCCCATTTAGGAACCAAACCCTCCTGTTCAGGAATTAGGCCCCTCCCATTCAGGACTCCAACCCTCCAATTTAGGATTTATACCCCTCCCACTCAGGAATCAGAGACCTTCTCATTCAAGATTCAGAACCCTCCCATTTCAGGAACTTGAGCCGCCCATTCAGGATTTAGACCCCTGCCATTCAGAAATCATACCCTCTGATTCAGGATTTAGACCCCTCCCATTAAGGAATCAGACCTCTCCCATTATGGATTAAGACCCTCTCATTCAGGTATCAGATCCCTACCATTAAGGAATCAGACCCCTCCCATTCAGGATTTAGACCCTCTCATTCAGGAATCAGACCCCTCCCATTAAGGAATCAGACCCCTCCTATTCAGGAATCAGACCCCTCCCATTCAGGAAGCAGACCCCTCCCATTCAGGAAGCAGACCCCTCCCATTCAGGAAGCAGACCCCTCCCATTCAGTAATCAGAATCCTTACAATGTACACTGATCCCCCCCGAGGGAATTGATTTTTTTTCTCAACAAAAGTGTAATTACTCTTTATAGCGTATCTCTGGGAAAACGCACACAACATCCAGACGTCCCATTGTAGTTCCAATGTAATGCGCTCTGCAATGTGGTGACACGGCTGAGCGCATTCAAAAGGGACAAGTATGAGTATGTGTCACCGCAATCCAGGGAATTTATCCCACAGGATGGATTAAAAAGGTGTCTAGCGAATCTCGGCGCATATATGCGGAATCACTACACTAGAGATACTGTATGTATACAGATATATACAGGGCTTGCAAAATTTGATGGTGTCTCACCAGTCAGTCAAAAATTTCACCAGTCAGCATGACCGGACTATAGCCTTGCAATTTATGTTAAGATTTTTTGGGGACAGATAGTGCTTTCTTTTGGAGGTATATAATCACCACTGAGGGGGGTTATTTTTTTTAACTATATAATGAAAAAAGTACAGTAAATGTAAAAAAACAAAGTTTCCTTACGTTATGTTATAAAACATTTATTCTTACCCATATTTTTGGTAAAATATAAAAGTCGGGGTCACGTCGGGTAAATAGACACCAAACATGTCAAGCCTTAAAATTGCGCAAAATCGCTAAAAACGCCCATAGGCGACGCTTAAAACGATTTTAATGCTCATCAGTTTAGTGTTATCAGTAATTAATGGCTATAAAATTATTGCTCTCACTCCGACGTTTGCGGCGATATGTAACATGTGTGGCACAATAGGCGCAATCGTCTTTTTCGCACATAGGCGCACCCGATGCATATGTGCGTGAGTATGTGGGGGGCGGGGACTTACATTTTTTTTTCTTTTTAAATTTTTTTTATGCTTCTTTATTTTTTTTGATTCTATAATTTTTGTATTACATTTTTTTTTTTACACACAACTTTATAGCTATTACATGGGGGGCTAAGAAGCCCCCTATGTGATAGCCAATTTACATGACAGGTCCTCTTTATGGAGACATCAGGGGTCTCTGAGACCCCTAATGTCACCAAGGGACCCCCAGAGAAGCTGATGAAACAGAGATCGGCTTCATCAGCTTCTGTAGCTGGAGAGTGACACTGAATGCAGGAAGTGGTGTAATATACATCACTTCCTGCATTCCGGGACTGAGTGAAGATCAAAGGGAGCCCGTATACTGAACTCCCTTTGATCTCCTGTCACAGAGCCGTGCCGGTTCCGGCCGCATTGGGCACAGCGGATCTCGGGACCGGCAACGGCAGTGACAGCTGCTAATACAAGCGATCGAGTGTCTCCAGAGACGCCCGATCCCTTGAATGTTAAGCTCCCGGCTGGCCGTGTAATTACAACGGCTGGCCGGGAAGCTGCTCGTCGGGCTCCACCGTCCTCTCGTCACAGACGGATATATATATATATAATTGTCATTGCTGACAAGCCCTGACTGCTGCGTGTCATGGCCGTTCCTTTAACCCCTTCGTGACGGGAGACGTACAGTGTACGTCTTGTCACTTTGTGCCTATATGACTGGCCACGTACACTGTACGTGACGAGTTATATCAGGCTTTGTAATGCCGGTATTTGCTGATTCTCAGCATTTAACATCATTCATTAATGTCTCAGTATTGAGGCATTAATTAATAAGCTTCCCTGGAATAAGAATATCAGAGCGTCTCTTACTTTAGTTGCGTCTCCTTCGGACAAAATTCCAGCCGGTCAAAGTCTGCGAGGAGGAGAGAAAATAAAACTTAATACGTATTATTCTGAATGATTCCCCGATACCGGCTTTACAAATAAAAAGTGTACTCATCCTTTAAGAGGAGCCGCTCAGGAAATATGGGAGCCGCCATTGCAAAGGCAGAGGTGACCTGAAGTCTGACAGCTGGTGGCCTGTCAACTGGCTGAGTGTGCAGACACATGTCATGTGACCTCTGACCCCTTCTCAGTACATAAAGGAAGGGAGGAGTTATAATAATTATGCCATGTTCAGCACTTTATACACCTTCTGGCAGGCTCCCGCGTATGATCTGAGCTGCGAGTTTACCCGTTCGGCCCGAGCGCCCCTTTAGGTACCGTGCCGTGACTTACCCAGACCGCACTCTCCGACCGCCACAACTTTCTCCCTGTTGTCTTCTATCAGATTCTGCAGGTCAGATAAATACCCGTCCGGATCTCCATCCTCGAACTCCCCGCACCTCGTGGGGTGGCAGCCGACCGTACTGTAAAACCGATCTGACAAGATCACATAATTAGAGAGCGGCTCGCTGAGGTACCAACTGTCTATGTGATAAAGCTGAACTGCAGGATGAGCAAATATTATCTAAATTATGTCATGTGTGTTCCTCCTGGAATCTTGGGGAGCTTTGTGTAAGTCTTCCAGATCTGTGCAGTCATCCAGTGTGAAACTTGGAGCTTCCTGTAATAAAGACCGCTCACTGCTGCTCTCTCCTTGTGCAGGGTGACTGGTCTTGTCTCCACCCCCTCCTGTAATAAAGACCGCTCACTGCTGCTCTCTCCTTGTGCAGGGTGACTGGTCTTGTCTCCACCCCCCTCCTGTAATAAAGACCGTTCACTGTTGCTCTCTCTCCTTGTGCAGGGTGACTGGTCTTATCTCTGCCCCCTCCTGTAATATAAACCACTCACTGCTGCTCTCTCTCCTTGTGTAGTTGACTGGTCTTGTCTCCACCCCCTCCTGTAATAAAGACCACTCAATGCTGCCCTCTCTCCTTGTGTAGTTGACTGGTCTTGTCTCCACCCCCTCCTGTAATAAAGGCCACTCAATGCTGCCCTCTCTCCTTGTGCAGGGTGACTGGTCTTATCTCTGCCCCCTCCTGTAATAAAGACCGTTCACTATTGCTATCTCTCCTTGTGCAGGGTGACTGGTCTGGTCTCCGCCCCCTCCTGTACTTTACTGCAGTCAGCCTGTGGTGGGTGGAGCCTGCTGGCCCCTCCCAAAGCTCTGCTCAGGCTATGTACAGCACAGTGATGTGTCACAGCTACTTATACAAGGTAATATCTGGGTTTACAATGACATTTAATAGATTTCCATCCTTTGTGGCTATTGAGGATTATATTTCAATTAACGTTTTTGTGGCCGGAGTTTTAATGTGTGTGTAACCCCAAAATCTATTTTTTCATGCGTGCCATCATGCCTTATACAATGTCAAATCAGTTTTCTGCCGCAAAGAGTCTTACTTGGAGATCCTGCCAGTAACGGGACTTCCTGTTGTAGGCTGACAATGCAAAGTTACCCCCTCGCAATCAGCAGCATCGTTGTCAGCCGGCCAGGAAAGCTCCTTCAGTGAGCCATCAGGCCTACACGTGCCTCCTGCAGGGTAGCTTTATTGCATGAGCAGGTCTTTGTATATCAGGGAAAAATACAAACCCCCCTATTCCCAAAATACATATGCAGAGTATCTCCGCAATACATGGACAATTTCCTGTGTTTTACCCTTTAAAAATAACTCAACTACACACAAAATCCTGTAAATTAGCCAGAAATCCAGTGTGCTCCTGACTTCCTCTTTAGGGTGACAACAGTGCCTCTAATGCACCGATGTCTAAAGTAGTGTTGTCAGCCCAGCCCGGGTATCTTCTGCTGGACTCAGAACATCTCCCCCTTCCCTGATCTCCATAGATTACGATTACTCCATAGATAGATTATTGCAGGGTAGAACCAGCCCGTCCTGTTGGACTACAGAACTCCACCTATTCCCCACACCTTTCTGTTCCCTCTCCACAGGGGAGATATAAGACTGAATAAGAGGCTTTCCACTGTACCTGATCAGCAATTTCCTGAGGGCTGCCAGCTGACAGGAGTCTCCCTCACCACATGCACAACTTATCACCTAGTCCAGCCAAAATACAGCCGGATCGGGAAAGGGGGAGGGGTCATATTACACCTATGAACAGGTTAAAGAGAACCAGAATGAACATGGGTAGTAATATTAATCTCAGGTGTTGTTAGAACAGTGACACCCCCCCCCACCCCTCAGGATAGGCAGGTGTCCTGTTATGTACCCGTATTCTCTCCCTGTCACCCAGTGACATTGCCTGGGTGAAGTAACCTCTGCGAGATAAGAATTCAATAATACAGTAAACGCCCCATTATCCGGGATTCAAGAAACCGGGGGGTTGCTTGAGAGTTACTATCAACTCTCAAGCAACCAGAAACATTTGTGACTTCTCTTTAACTGTACCGTACTGTCACTGATCCGATGTACCCTACTGTCACTGATCCGATGTACCGCACTGTCACTGATCCGATGTACCGTACTGTCACTGATCCGATGTACCCTACTGTCACTGATCCGATGTACCCTACTGTCACTGATCCGATGTACCCTACTGTCACTGATCCGATGTACCCTACTGTCACTGATCCGATGTACCCTACTGTCACTGATCCGATGTACCCTACTGTCACTGATCCGATGTACCCTACTGTCACTGATCCGATGTACCCTACTGTCACTGATCCGATGTACCCTACTGTCACTGATCCGATGTACCCTACTGTCACTGATCCGATGTACCCTACTGTCACTGATCCGATGTACCCTACTGTCACTGATCCGATGTACCCTACTGTCACTGATCCGATGTACCCTACTGTCACTGATCCGATGTACCCTACTGTCACTGATCCGATGTACCCTACTGTCACTGATCCGATGTACCCTACTGTCACTGATCCGATGTACCCTACTGTCACTGATCCGATGTACCCTACTGTCACTGATCCGATGTACCCTACTGTCACTGATCCGATGTACCCTACTGTCACTGATCCGATGTACCGTACTGTCACTGATCCGATGTACCGTACTGTCACTGATCCGATGTACCCTACTGTCACTGATCCGATGTACCCTACTGTCACTGATCCGATGTACCGTACTGTCACTGATCCGATGTACCGTACTGTCACTGATCCGATGTACCGTACTGTCACTGATCCGATGTACCGTACTGTCACTGATCCGATGTACCGTACTGTCACTGATCCGATGTACCGTACTGTCACTGATCCGATGTACCGTACTGTCACTGATCCGATGTACCGTACTGTCACTGATCAGATGTACCGTACTGTCATTGATCAGATGTACCCTACTGTCACTGATCAGATGTACCCTACTGTCACTGATCTGATGTACCGTACTGTCACTGATCGGATGTACCCTACTGTCACTGATCCGATGTACCGCACTGTCACTGATCCGATGTACCCTACTGTCACTGATCCGATGTACCCTACTGTCACTGATCCGATGTACCCTACTGTCACTGATCCGATGTACCCTACTGTCACTGATCCGATGTACCCTACTGTCACTGATCAGATGTACCCTACTGTCACTGATCCGATGTACCCTACTGTCACTGATCTGATGTACAGCACTGTCACTGATCCGATGTACCGCACTGTCACTGATCCGATGTACCGTACTGTCACTGATCCGATGTACCGTACTGTCACTGATCCGATGTACCGTACTGTCACTGATCTGATGTACCGTACTGTCACTGATCGGATGTACCGTACTGTCACTGATCGGATGTACCGTACTGCCACTGATCCGATGTACCGTACTGTCACTGATCCGATGTATCGTACTGTCACTGATCGGATGTACCCTACTGCCACTGATCCGATGTACCGTACTGTCACTGATCGGATGTACCCTACTGTCACTGATCCGATGTACCCTACTGCCACTGATCGGATGTACCGCACTGTCACTGATCGGATGTACCCTACTGCCACTGATCGGATGTACCGCACTGTCACTGATCGGATGTACCGCACTGTCACTGATCTGATGTACCGCACTGTAACTGATCGGATGTACCGCACTGTAACTGATCGGATGTACCGTACTGTCACTGATCGGATGTACCGTACTGTCACTGATCCGATGTACCGTACTGTCACTGATCCGATGTACCGTACTGTCACTGATCGGATGCACTGTGTAAGTCTATATGATGAGGACTCATACCATTGGTCCGTGTCAGTTGAACGGCTTCTTTGCTCTCACGCAGGCTTCCTCCAGTAATCATAAACTGAAAAACAGAAGATGAAGTTTAATTTCTGGGAAGTCGGCTGTGGTCACATGTAGAGTCATCCAATCATCTGCTGCCATCAGATACATGAACAATGACCTACTGAAATAGATTTCTGTGCATAAGAGGAACTGTGTTGTCACCTCAGACAGGAAGTTAGGGGCTCCCTGGATTTCTAGCAGGCCAACAGATATTTTTCAGCACTGGCAGCTTTTAGAGGGATAAACCATGTGTACGGCACAGGGGTACAGTTTTTGGCAGATGCTGGGGAGACAGATCATTTTTTGGTACTCTCTCAGAGACTGTGGTGGGAACATCACCCCCTTGAGATCCTGGATCTGCCTACTTGTGCTGGGCATTATAAAGGGGTCCCAATCTCCATGGTGGATTTTTAACAGTAGGCAACATTTTCTCTGGTAGAATAAGGCTCCTAATTGTAAGAAATTAAAGAAAACTGGACTTCTACAGTTATAAGAAGCCAGAGAAAGATTCAACCCTCCAATACCCCACCTGACAGCAAAGATATCATTTTTGGGTGGACTGTCCCTTTAAGCACAAACTGGGATACAAACACTGATGTACAATTCAGGGCGGTAAAATAATTTTCTGGGGTCAGATTGTTCTTCCGTCCATCATGTCACTCATTATACTGTAATCAGGAGGACAAGGACATCTCACCTTCTGCACTCCGATCTTCACGGCACGCTCAACAATGTCCACAAAGTCATCTGTCACAATAATAATAATAATCAGCTGAACAGGAAATCTTCATTGCAACCTGAGCAACATTCAGGGAAACTTCCTGTCCCTTTAACAAGGATTTTAATTGTAAAACAAAGCTTTGTGTTATTCGCTGATGTTAGAATTCCGCAGCAAGATACAAAAAATCCTTGAAAAATGGCAAACTGCACAGCACTAGTACTCCATTGTAAACACCAATCCTTACCCCCCTGCTCCTGTATTTGTTTACCAGTTCTCAGACCTCTGCACAGATATCTAAGTCCCGGTATTGGCATCCTTCAAAATGTTTCAGATTTTCAGCAGTGATACCCCTGGTATCCCTCCAGCCACACATCTGGAGGGATACCAGGGGGGGAATGCTTCAATCTGACCCTGCCGCTGTCTGCTGATTCCGTACCTCGCTGCCCGCCTGATCATGACCTGGCCTGCTCCTGCCTCTGTCTGCTGCTTCTGTACCTTGCTGCCCGCCTGATCATGACCTGGCCTGCTACTGCCTCTGTCTGCTACTTCTGTACCTTGCTGCCCGCCTGATCATGACCTGGCCTGCTCCTGCCTCTGTCTGCTGAATCCGTACCTCGCTGCCCGCCTGATCATGACCTGGCCTGCTCCTGCCTCTGTCTGCTCCTTCTGTACCTTGCTGCCCGCCTGATCATGCCCTGGCCTGCTCCTGCCTCTGTCTGCTCCTTCTGTACCTTGCTGCCCGCCTGATCATGCCCTGGCCTGCTCCTGCCTCTGTCTGCTGCTTCTGTACCTCGCTGCCCGCCTGATCATGACCCAGCCTGCTCCTGACCCTACCTCTTTCTGCTGATTCCTTACCTCGCTGCCCGCCTGATCATGACCCGGTCTGCTCCTGACCCTGCCGCTGTCTGCTGATTCCATACCTCGCTGCCCGCCTGATCATGACCTGGCCTGCTCCTGCCTCTGTCTGCTGCTTCTGTACCTTGCTGCCCGCCTGATCATGACCTGGCCTGCTCCTGCCTCTGTCTGCTGCTTCTGTACCTCGCTGCCCGCCTGATCATTACCTGGCCTGCTCCTGCCTCTGTCTGCTGCTTCTGTACCTCGCTGCCTGCCTGATTGTGACCCGGCCTGCACCTGACCCTGCCTGCTGCTTCTGTACCCCGCTGCCTGCCTGATCATGACCCGGTCTGCCCCTGACCCTGCCGCGGTCTGCTGCTTCTGTACCTTGTTACCCGCCTGATCATGACCTGGCCTGCTCCTGCCTCTGTCTGCTGCTTCTGTACCTCGCTTCCTGCCTGATTGTGACCCGGCCTCCTCCTGACCCTGCCTCTGTCTGCTGATTTTGTACCTCGCTGCCCGCCTGATTGTGATCCGGCTTGTTCCTGACATTGGCTGTGCTCTGCGCTGGTGTCAGCTTCACCCATTGCTGACTCCATCTCCCTGGAAGGGATTCTCCTTGTCATCCTTCAGACCGGTCCACCTGCCAGCCCCACCCTCCAACCAAGATCTGCCTGCATTGCACAGAAGCACTGAGACCCAGTGATGACATCATTGAGTCTAAAATATACGAAAGTTGTATTTAAAAAACATCGCTAGCATGTTGATGAAGTTGGAGAGAAGCCAAGGAAGGCAAAATATAAGCAGATTAACCACTTTCTGACCGCGGCCTTTATACCCCCTTCATTTTTCAGTATTCAGCGCTGCGGTACTTTGACTGACATTTATTCCGTCATGCAGCGCTGTACTCAAACGAATGTTATACCATTTTTTGGGGACAGATAGAGCTTTCTTTTGCCGGTATTAAATCACCACATTTATTTTTTACTAGGGTTGCACAGATACCAAGTACAGTACTCGGTATAAGTACGAGTACATGTACAGATACTTTTGAGCTCCAAAACTAGACTAGAGAAAATTCTAAAATTAGGAGGCCGCTGTCATTTGTAAGGAGCACACGGAGCTCCCGGGATTTGTACATCTCTGTTTTAATGTATGATTTTGTTTTTATAAATAGAAATAAAGGGATGCCAAGGAAGGCAGACAGATACCAGTTTTGCCAGTACGAGTACTGATACTTGCCGAGTACTTACAAGTACGAGTACTGATACATTTTTGTTTATTGTCATGTGACAGTTTTTCTAAAATAATACAGACTAATGATTCCAGGACAGTGGTGGAGCGCCAGAGCCATGTCCCAGCTGCAACCCTGGTAGTTCTCATGAAAATGCCAAGTATCGGCACTGGTACTCGAAAAGTATCTGTGCATCCCTATTTTTTACTATATAATGAAAAAAGTACCGCAAATTTGGAAAAAAACCTGTTCTCCCTACGTTATGTTATAAAACATTTATTATTACCCAAATTTTTCGCAAAATATAAAAGTCGCGGTCACGTCGGGTAAATAGACACCAAACATGTTAGGCTTTAAAATTGCGTGCTTCCGCGAACTCGCAAAAACTACCATACCCAAAATTGACCATAGCCGACGCTTTAAAAGCTTTAACCGCTCATCAGTTTCGTGTTATCAGTGATTGATGGCCCTAGAATTATTGCTCTCAATGCGACGTTGGCGGCGATACGTAACATGTTGCGTAATGGATGCAATCGTCGTTTACGCACTTAGGCGCACTCGACGCATGTTTGCATGTGTATGTGGGGGGCAGGGGACTTAAAAGTTTTTTTACATTTTTTTTATTACCTTTACATGTGACTTTTCATTTTTCTATATTTTTTTTGTAACTAATTCTTTTAAACATTTTTTTTCACTTAACTTTATTGCTATCACATAGGGGACTAACAAGCCCCCTTTGTGATAGCCAATTTTCAGTGACAGGTCCTCTTTATGGAGACATCAGGGGTCTTTAAGACCCCTAATGTCACCTAGGGACCCCCAGAGAAGCTGATGAAGCAAACACCTGCTTCACCAGCTTCTCTCTGGTTTCTGTACCGGAGAGTGACACTGAATGCAGGAAGTGATATAATACACATCACTGCCTGCATTCTGAAGAGGAGGAGGAGATCGAATGGAGATTGTGTACTGAGCACCGTTTGATCTCCGGCTGCAGAGCTGTTGTGCTGGTCCCGGGCTCACACCGGAGCTCGGAATCGCCAGCAGTGGCTGCGGCGGAGGGGGGGTCTGCACACCCGCACGCTTATTACAAGTCTCTACAGGCGCCCAAACGCTTGTATGTAAACAGCCATCGCTGGCTGTTTACAGTGCAGACTGAATTCCCGCTCGTGTCCGCCGCCTAGCGGCGGGCACAAGCGGGACGGGATGGGACGTTTAAAAACACTCACCCGCATTCAAGAAGCCGCTGTCCGGCCGTTTAATTACAACGGCCGGACAGCAGGTGGTTAAACTTTACCTTTACGCTGGGTTCACACCTGGGCGTACTATAGGCGCGTTTTTTCTGCGCGTTTTTCAGCACGTTTTTTCGTTTAGTGAAATGCGCGTTCAACGCTCGTGTTTATACCTCCCTGGCGGTATGATTTTTTTTTTCAATTTTCCTTTATTCTCTATCTTTTTTTTTAACTTTCAAACTTCCCGCCGGTTTTGCCCCCCTGCGACGCGGTCGCTCGCAAGGGACGGAACCCGGAAGACGGCAGCGGCCGGAGGACACAGCAGGGATCGCAGACAATGTAAGACCTACGCTGTATTCCCGTGTGGCTCGGGGTTACCGCTTTGTTTACCCCGAGCCACACTCGGGAATAACAATGGATACGTGCGGAAATACGCCCCAAAGATGCTCCTGTACTTGGAAACGAGCTGAAAAACGCCCAGGTGGGAACCATCCCCATAGGAAAGTATGGGATTTCACTTGCTGAGCGTTTTTCAGCGCTGAAAAATGCCCAGGTGTGAACCCAGCCTTAAGGAACTGCGCTGACTTTACCTACCTCAGTGTCTATAGAACAGAAGCAGGTAAGGATCTGCAATAAGGTTTGCTTAATCCTTTCCACACGAACAGTTGATTTGGGAAAGACATTGTCACTCAAACTTGCTGTGTTGTTTAATGCAAAACCCCAGCCAAAAATGTCTCCTATTTCTGCATATTCTGAATTCCGTGCTGTGGACGGCCATATCAGCACCACCAGGCTCTACTTTTGTTGTACCGGGTGGTGGTGCGAACAGGGCAGCCCACAGCAGGAAATTCAGAATGTCCTTTGTTGTAGGAAAATGATCATATGACAGTGCCGGCATCCAATCAGATGAAGTCACTGAGTGTAATGTTACCCGAATTACAATATCCGGCAGTGGGGATTCCTCAGTCCACACTGATCAGCCTGAATGATAAACAAAGAAAGACTTGGAGGCTCTGACCCTGGAGATGTCACTTTTATCCAAAGAATTGAGTTATACACATGGCTGCCCCTAATATGGGTCCTATAGGGCCCCCTTGGCAATTCGCATTTTTTTTTTTTTTATTCTGACAAACATGTCTCAGGCTAGAAAGGTTTACCTTGATGCTTTTTTGTTCCTCTGTAAATTCCTCTAAACATGGGATCTGTCAGATTTATACCGATATCTATAACAAAAGCAGAAATAACAGTCAATAGACGGGGCGCGGTGTTATTATTACACTCTACACCAATCACTCCGCTCAGTAAAATTGATCCTTCCACCCCCCTCTATGTTAGATAGAATATAATGGAGGGTAACAGTAAGGAGCAAAATATAATACAAAGAGCAACATATATACAAGGAATTTTTTTTGTGTAGCACCAAGAACATAACAATGTACAAAATATTAATATATTCATACGTAAGCATAATAGTAATATGTACATGAATAAATAGGTTAATGTGATATTGTAGTATATCACATAGGGGTCTATTTATAACAGAGCCATTTGCCTTGCGAATTGTTTGTGCTGTGCAAATTAAAGCAAAAGCGAACATTATCAGTATACAGTATATTCTTTGAAATGCTGTCATACCAGATTATGGCCACTAGATGGAGCTGAGGAGCATAGGGAATAAGTAGTTATAGTCTATGCTCCTCAGCTCCATCTAGTGGTCATAATGCTGTACTACATTACATGTGATCCCAAATGAAAATATACCATGAACATTCACAGAGATAGACAGGGCGAATGGCTCTACGTAAGGTTTATAAACGGGAATGCCCCGGATTACATGGAGGGGTGATTGGAGGCAGTCCCCCCAGGATTCCATGGAGGGGTGATTGGAGGCATTGCCCCCAGGATTCCATGGAGGGGTGATTGGAAGCAGTTCCCCCCAGGATTCCATGGTGGGGTGATTGTGTTTGCAGACTATGGAGGAGCCCTTACTATAAATGAATGGAGTCAATAAGAACTGATTAATCACACACAGAATACACAATTGGGGCAGCTGTCAGATCTCACCAATGAACCTGAAGAGTGACATGATAGATCCAGCGTGGCCGTGTCCCTCTCCAATCCCAGCATGCCTTGCTATCTCCCGTATTAGCACACAGAATTTGGAGATGTCTCTGCATACAACAAATTTGGTCTACGAAAAAATGGCCGCCACCTCAACATCGCATTCTGAGTGGAAGGCATATTCCATGGCTCACCTTACGAAGACCTAGGAGTCAGCAACCAGCCAATCACCGAGTGGGCATAATGAGTTTCCAAAAATGTCTCCATTATGGAAGCCATTTTTTGTAGTACAAAGTCCTTGAAAAACACAGAGCGAGGTCTCCGGAAAAATGGCCCCACGCTAGTTTACTCAAGTCTTAAACACTACAGACATAGGATCTCGGAGACGGTTTAGGGGTCACGTGTCAGTGGTAGACCAATCATAGAAGAGGACACGCTGAGCTCGGCAGAGTAGTCCCGTAGGACGAGGTTGGAGGAGGTGGGTGGCAAGATGGCAGCTTATCTCTCCCACAAGCAGAAGGTGCTGCGGCTGTATAAGAAGGCGATACGGCACATGGAGTACTGGTGTGTCTTCAGGTAATGGCGGAGACCAGGCAGAGCGGCCGGCTGGGTCCTGCGAAGGATTAAGTGTGATCTGTGCGGGGAGGACACTCAATGACAGCCGGTGGGGGAGGGGGTACTAGGCTGAGTCTGGCCTTGTTCATGACCATAAGATGGCTGAAGTGCACCTGTTAGTTCAATACAAATCAATCATTATACCCATTGACAGTCTCATATTTCAGATAACTCCCAGCCTGCTGCAGCCAGGAAGAAGCATTTCCTCAGTCTCTCCTCCACCAGTCTGCTGCAGACAGGAGGAAGCATTCCCTCAGTCTCCCCTTCCCCAGTCACCAGTCTGCTGCAGGCAGGAGGAAGCATTCCCTCAGTCTCCCCTCCCCCAGTCACCAGTCTGCCGCAGGCAGGAGGAAGCATTTCCTCAGTCTCCCCTCCCCCAGTCACCAGTCTGCTGCAGGCAGGAGGAAGCATTTCCTCAGTAATTCCGCTTCCAGGCCTGCCTCCTGAGGGCGCGCTTCGATGAGCATAAAGATGAGCAGGACTTGGTGAAAGCCACTCAGCTGCTGAGGGCCGGCGTGGAAGAGCTCGATATCCGCCAGCACCCCCAACCGTTCATCTTCCCCACCGCCCCGGGGGGCACCAGCTACGAGAGATACGACTGCTACAAGGTCCGCACACCCCAGGAACTGACTATGTCCCACTCGGTAGACTTCCCTTCACTTCCTGTCCAATAGTAGCCACAACAGGAAGTGAGATGAAATCCCTGAACTAGTGTCCCCATTGGAAGATTTCCCTTCACTTCCTGTTCTGGAGACAAGCCAAAATGTGGCATTTTCTTTCCCTTTCGGGGATAACGGTCACCACGACACGGAGAGGGTGAATCTACCTACTGGGGACACAGACAGTTATAAACACCTGACAGGGGATCTCATCCCTCTCCAGTCCATACAGAACTACAGAAATGTTTTGGCTTCAGCTCTTTAACCACTTCCTGTCTGGAGCAATCTCTTCATTTCTGATCAAATCTGAGTTTTTGGCTAGAAAACCGCTTCAGACCCCCAACAATGAGAGCGGGGGTCCCGCAGAATAAAAATGCTGCATGCACGGCCTCTGTACCAAAGTGAATGGAATACCCAATTATATGGTGAAATAGAACAGACGGGGCCACGCCGGGGGAATGGACACCAAACAGGTCATGACTTCAAATTGTGCGCGCCTGGGAAATCGCAGAAAACTACCACACCCAAAATTTCCCATACGCGACGCTTTACAAGCTTTTACCGCTCATCAGTTTAGTGTTATCGGTGATTGGCGGCCCGAAAATGATTCCTCTCACTGCGACATTCGCGGCCATATGTTTGCATGTACATGGGGGGGGGGCACAGGTATCACATAGGGGGGCTAACACGGGAGCACAGATATCCCACAGGGGGGCACAGGTATCACATAGGGAGCTAACAGGGGGGAGGGGGGCACAGATATTCCACAGGAAGCTAACACGGGGGCACAAATATCACACGGGGCTAACACAGGGTCGGCACAGCTATCGCACAGCAGGCTAACATAGGGGGGCACAGCTAGCCCATGGGGGCACTAATATCACATAGGGGGCTAACACAGGGTCGGCACAGCTATCGCTCGGGGGGCTATCACACGGGGGGAGGGGCACAGATATCACACGGGTGCACAGAGACAGTGACAGGTCCTCTTTATGGAGACATCAGGGGTCTATTAGATCTGTCATCTAGGGACCCCCAAAGAAGCTGATGAATCTCTGATCTGGTTCCCCAGCTTCTCTCCGGATACAGAGGCTGGAGAGGTGACGGGTTGGTACCGGAGATGATGTAACACACGTCACTTCCAGGTTCAGTGCTCAGAGGCGAGATCAGCCGCTGGGCGTCGCTCCCGTGGCCTGCATTGTATGAATGGGCTGTATAATGTGGGCCGTGGTGGATGGCGGCCGTTCTCCATTATAAATCATCCTCTAGGTATTGTTTTGCTAGAGTTCCACTTTACTTTAATGTTGCTGATATGTCATCCAACGTGTGCTGTGCAGGTTCCGGAGTGGGTCCTGGACTACTGGCACCCATCGGAGAAGGCCATGTACCCGGATTATTTTGCGAAGAGAGAACAGTGGAAGAAACTTCGGGAGCAGAGTTGGAGCCGTGAGGTCAGTGTCTGTGTGTCCCTCAGGGTGTATTTCCTTCCAGCGAAGCCTCCAATCAGGTGGAAGTCCTCCTAGGTGCAGCTGTGTGGTCTCCGCATTTTGTGACGGGAGATGCCGGGTGCCTGTCAGGCTTAAACAGCCAATTAGAAAACGATAAGTATTGGGCGCAGTTGGCTGTGCAGGTTTTCATTTGGCGCATTGTGTAGATTGTTGAATGGAAGGAATCACCAGTTGGCATCCGAAGTCTGGGGGGGAGGGGTGGTTAGGGAAGGAAGGTATTCTATGTGTACACCACACTGCAGCTTTAAAGGGTAGTGTCCTTCAATATCATGTGAGAATCATTGGTGACAGGTTCTCTTTAAACTTCCTACTCTCTGGGTTCAGCTTGGTATCGGCTTTTGTCCACAGTTATGGAATAGTCCGCAGGTAGGCAACCTCAACACTCCAGCTGTGGTGAAACTACAAATCCCATCACATTTCTGCCTCTGGGAATCATGCCTATGGCTGTGAGTCTTGTAATGCCTCATGGGACTTGTAGTCCCACAACAACTGGAGTGCGGAGGTTCCCTACACCTGGTATAGCTCATAATTTCCCAGATTGCCCCCCCACCCGTGATTGAGGTCCAGCATCCTGGATTGAAGATTGTGACTCAGATTATCTTGCATTGTCTTTCCTCAGGTTCAGCAGCTGATGCAGGAGACGCCACCTGAAGGTCCGCGCACTGAAGCCTTGCCACCAGCCCGTAAGGAGGGCGATCTTCCTCCATTGTGGTGGGACGTTGTGACCCGTCCCCGCAACATCCCACAATAAGGGGCCAGCTGGACGTCTGGTCTTCTGTGGTTGTATCTTCCCGACACGAGAGACATCATAAATATTTGTCGGCACCTAAACATCTTCACATCCTGTAATTTGTTTCCTCAACTTCAACCATCGTTCTCATTAAACACCATGAACCCTAAAGAAATCTCCTTGTTCCATTGTTTTGGCCATCGAGTATAATCGGCAACATTGATATTACCGGTGAATGTTTGAGTGCTGAGCCGCCAACACACCAAAATGTCAACCAAAACATGACCCGGCACTGCAGCACCGCCACTTGCTGAATTTGGGAACTGATCATCTGTAGGTAGAAGTCAAACATGGAGTGCGTACAGAACGACCCGAGAATGTTTCTATACTATGGGGGGGCAAATGTATAAAACAGGGAATTTGTCTTTCACTGGTGAACCATTCACTGTATTTCTGAAACGTTCTCCAGGAAGATTCACCTGCACATTCATTGGTGTAAGTTCCGAACAGCCTTTAACAGGGGCGCTTTGTGCCTTTTGTTAAAAAAAGAAAAGTGAATTTCTGGAGTTGGATATGTAGGTGTGAGTTGGTTGTCTCCTGAGATGTTGGGGGTGATTTTAGGGATGCAGCAATACTAGTCTCGGTGCCGATACCGAGTATTTGGGCGAGTACTCGTCCAAATGCTCCGATACCGGAACTTCCGGTCAGAGGAAGTTTTCCTGCCGTGGTGTAGGGGAACATAGAGCCGGCTTCCTGGACAATCAGGGCGGCGGGTCATTACTCACTGCCCAGCTAATCAGCATCGAGCCGGCTTCCCGGACAATCAGGGCGGCGGGTCATTACTCACCGCCCAGCTAATCAGCATCGAGCCGGCTTCCCGGACAATCAGGGCGGCGGGTCATTACTCACCGCCCAGCTAATCAGCATCGAGCCGGCTTCCCGGACAATCAGGGCGGCGGGTCATTACTCACTGCCTGGCTTCCGGATTGGCCGGGAAGCCTGATCGATGCCAGCGGAAGTATTGGTACTCAGTATCAGCAAATTACGAAAGTAAAGTATCGGTACTCGTACTCCATACCCAAAAAAACGGTCTTGAGTTGATTTATTAAAAGCAAATTGGTTGTTCACTTTGCAAGGGAATTTTCCCTGTAGCTCAGTGAATGAGGGGACTCTGCGGTCTTCCACCAAAACTGTCAATAGTTTCTTTTTATCAATTAACAAAATGGAAAGTAAATGAAGAGAAATCCAATCAGTATTTGGTGTGACCCCCCCCCCCCCCCCCTTTAATCCAAATCAAATCAATATTTGGCGTGACCACCCTTTGCCCTCAAAACAGCATCAATCCTTCTAGGTACACTTACACACAGTTTTTGAAGGAACTCAGCAGGTAGGTTTGTTCCAAACATCTTGGAGAACTAAGCACGGATCTTCTGTGGATGTCGGCCTCAAATCCTTCTCTCTCTCTCCATGTCATCCCAGACAGACTCCATAATCAGGGCTCTGTGGGGGCCAAACCATCACTTCCAGGACTCCTTGTTCTTCTTTACTCTGAAGATAGTTCTTAATGACATTGGCTGTATGTTTGGGGTCGTTGTCCTGCTGCAGAATAAATTTGGGGCCAATCACACGCCTCCCTGATGGTATGGCATGGAGGACATATATATATATATATATACTTGTATTTCTCAGCATTGAGGACACCATTGATCCCGACCAAATCTCCAACTCCATTGGCAGAAATGCAGCCCCAGGCTTGCAAGAAACCTCCACCATGCCACTTCACTCTAATCCTACAAACTCCCTGACCTTGTGCAAGTGTCAGAATTGATGCTGCCCAGTGGAGGCAGTGTGATGTTTTGGGTAACGCTCTACTGGGAAAGTCTTGCCATTCAGGTGGATGTTACTCTGACACATACCACCGACCTAAATATTGTTGCTGACCAAGTACACCCCTTTATGAACACTGTATTCCCTGATGGCAGTGGCCTCTTTCAGCAGGATAATGCCCCCTGTCACAATGCATCAATGGTTCTAGAATGGTTTGAGGGGTTGATTTGGCCTCCAAATTCTCTCAGATCTCTCTCCAATTGGCCATCTGTGGGATGTGCTGAAAAAACAAGTCTGATCCTTGGAGGTCCAACCTCACCTTAAAGCAGGGGTCCTCAAACTTTTTAAACGGGGGACCAGTTCACTGTCCCTCAGACATTGTTGGGGGCCGGATCAGGAGGCGGGTCATGACATGCTGCCCAGCTTCCTGATTGGCTAGGCAGCAAGCTCCAGTTGGTAGGCAGCCTGGCTTCCTAACCAATCAGTAAGCTGGGCGGCACGTTCTGACCCACCTCCTGGCTTCCTGATTGGCTAGGAAGCCGGCTTCACTTTTTTCTAGGCAGCCTGGCTTCCTGACCAATCAGGAAGCCAGGTGGTACGTCATGACTTGCATCATGGCTTCCTGATTGGCTGGGAAGCAAGCTTCACTTATCAGGAAGCAGTGACAGGAGTCATGACGTACTGCCCGGCTTCCTGATTGGTCAGGAAGCCAGGCTGAATAGAAAAATTGCTGCAACAGAGCGTGCTGGTTACTACTTAAACCAGCGCGCGCTGTGTGCAGCTTCTGAGAATATACGCTATTAGCAGGAGCTCTGCAAAATGCGCAACCGGCTTCTCCGCTACGCTAATAGCATAGCTTCTCAGAAGCTGGACACAGCACGCGCCGGTTTAAGTAGTAACCAGCGCGCTCTGTTGCAGCTTCTGACAGCGTGGGAGATCGGACGCTGCGTTCGTCGGTGGATCTAGGGATCAGGCGAGTATTAAAATATATATATATATATATGTCAATCTGATGCCCAGCATCATGCAGCCCTCTTCCTGTAAGCCCAGGTTATCCTGGACCCACCCCCCAGAATGTGACTGGACAGTGAAAGGAGGTGCAGCCTAGTGGGGCGCTCATCTTTCTCTTTCACCCTGCTCTCTTCCTATCAGCATGGTTCCCAACAAGAAATGAATGGATTGGCTCCTTGTAATGCTTCTTTCTCTCACACTCCACCTCTGATATCAGGTGAGATTCAGGTACTTAGTATTTTAGGGGCTAGTTCACACCGTCCCCAGTGTGTTGCGGCCCGATTCTGTCCGGAACGCACTTGATCGCATCTCAGCCGGCTCACTTTGTTTTGGGGCGGGAGGGGGTGTGGCGGTGTATTGAAGTCAATGGCACCACAGCCACAACCTCTGGCCGTAGTGCAATCACTAGGAACGCGTGGCACATCAATGCCCGCATTCCGGTCCGGCTAGAAAAAAGGCTACATGCACTATTTTTTCTGGCCGAAACGGAATGCAGGCATTAATGTGCCACGCTTTCCGGTGTGGGCAATTGCAATGCGGCCGGAGGGCGTGGCTGAGGTGCCATGGACTTCAATGCACCGCCCCAAAACAAAGCGAGCCGGCCGGAATGCGATCCAGACAGATTCGTGGTGTCAACTAGCCCTAAAAATAAATGGAAGGATGTATTGTGTCTATCACAGACTAGGACTTGCTGTATTTTCTCCATACGGGAAACCGCAACAGATTAATTTTACATGAGGCTGCAGCCTGGAGAAATATCCGATGCTTTCAGATGTAGAGTAACACATGACAAGCCCCCTACATACTCATAGGACACGATTCAATGCCCTGAGCGTCCGATTGTCTGGCCTGAGTGCTGCCACATGGAAACATAGGGGGTCTGCATAGGGTTCAAAATGTTTTGGCAATGAAAGATAAGCAGCTTCCGGCAGAGCTTTATTTTAAGTGAACCTGTCAGTTTGGCCAGTATAGGTAAAGTCCATGTCCATCTTTGTGAGCATCCAGAGAAAGCACCCGGAAGCAATGTATACAGTGTGTGCGTTACAAATGTGACCTTTTCATATGTGCTCCCTGGTTCCTCTTCTGTATTACTGAAATGCTCCGCAGCAGGCTTCCCCGGGTGGGCTTATACATAGGACTACAATGTACCTCATTATAAAATACATTTGCCTCAATCGCTGGGGTGGGGGATAAGACCTTGACTCATCCTGATCACCTAGCTCCAGGTGCCCTCTAGATGGGGAGTCTCAGCAGACTGGATGTTCTTTGCCTTGTGGATGAAACATTTGGTGGTGGTGGTGGACTTCAGTGTGCAGCTTCTCTCTGTGGACCATAGCTCTCGACATTGTTGAAGGGGATACGCTCCCCCCCTATTCTTCCTTGTCACTGACGACCATATAACTCAAGCACGTCCCGTCAATCATTAATCTTCAGCACGACCACCCCAGGATGGTTGGAGTTGGTGGAAAATTCTAATTTTTTCCAATCGGACCGGCAGAAGATGGGAGACCAGCAGAAAGGATTCATCTAAAGTTAAAGCACCACAAACACTGACCCTCCACCACACACACACACACATATATATTATATATGGCATGCCAAGGAGTACAGTGAAATGCGGTACATCTTGCTCCGGGTGAGGCAATCACCAGCCTCGCCCCCAGTCGGACGAAGCCTTGCCCCCCAACCTAGTTGAAGGTAGGAGACTCCCTGTCCCTTACTTGCTCCTCACTTCTGAGGCGCTCCATCCATGACAGGTTACACAGTGGGGAGGATTTCCTTGCTTTGTAACCTGTTAGAACATGAAGCCGACAGCTTTTTCCTCCATAATTCTAGGTGAGATTCTGCCTCACCTGACTGCACATCCCTGGTAGAGTAGGGATCGGTTAGAAACACTTAAGTATATTTTGCCATATTTGTCCCATTGGGGAGACGTTCCTTTCCTTTTCCTGTCTCAGGGCCACAATGGGAGGTGAGAGAAATCTCTTCAAAGCGGGACAAATCCCATCTTAGACAGCCAACACTGGAACAGTTTTGCCCATAGAAGATTTCACCTCTTGTTCTGGTGACAACTGTCAAATTTGGGTTTCCCATCACTTTCTGTCCCAGTGGTCACCAGAACAAATAGGGTGAATCTCCCCAGGAAAGACACAGACAGCAACCTGACAAAGCTTCTATCCCCTTCACCCCTCTATCCAAAGCTTTAGATGTTTCCTAATCTGGGTCAGTGACACAAGTACTGAAGCCTTCAGCTCAACAGCCCGGCGACCAGAATTTTTTAAAGGATGCAATAAAAAAAGGCAGGTGATGGCTTCTCAATGCAACCCAATTGAATTTTTCCAAGGATGCGTGCCAGTTCCTCTAAAAAAACGCTTCCCATTCCAGCAGCAAACCACCCCCCCCCGGGTATAGAAAGCTCCTAGCCGAACATTCCATGAGACACAATGAATGTCTTTATCCAGTTTTACTTTATTCTTTTTTTATGTAGGCTGAAGCAATCATTACAATGTAGAGGGAGGCACAATTACAGCAAAATAGATTGAAACAATGGAGAGAGAGGAGAGATCAACTCTCCACACAACCTAACAACTAAACACCAACGTAGCAGAAGACACCTTTATTGTCATGTACACCTCTTCTGCTATGACAGTGCTATACAGGATGCAATAGAACACAAAGGAACAGTCCTATGAGGAAAGAGGGCAGAATCCAGAGTGGTGAACGTTGACTGTATAGTGACATATGTATTGCATGAAATGTACCAGTCACTGTAGCACTGTGCAGGCAGTCATGTCGTCAGCCAAAGAACATTTGATTTTGCCCTTTACAACAAAAGGTTAATTCGCACGGAATGAATGAGGTGCGGATTATCTGGAGAAATAGCTATTCAGGTTGCTTTTTTTTTTTTTTACAAATAGACCCCCAAAGTCTTCTTGAAAACAATGGCGGCGTCTTTTCCTAGTGTTTAACAAACTACTGCCAAATATAAACTATTTAGCTTACCAATGCAGAATCAGTGATCAAGAAGCTCCAGTCTCCCCCACAAGTCAGTTATTCTATACTGGGTGTCACAATTTTACTACTCACAAAGTATTGGGGTAAAGCCAAACTGTCAAATCACAGCCCACAAGTCAGACCCCACTGGCCATCCTGTGACAGTCATGTGTCACTTCTGTCTACATACGCCTGGGGGGGGGGGGGGGGGGCTAGGGATGGACATGAAAGCTCATGACTTTTAACAAAGTCTAAATTTGCATTTCATGAACAGTTCTGTTTAATTTGTAAGTTTTGTTGAAAGACTTTAAACAGCCGATAGAACAGGTTATGATTCCCATTATGGTTTCACGCTTTTGGATGGGAAAGCTTCACTTTAAGGATAAGTAAAAGACTTCGGTGCAGCTACAAACTCCCGGTGAGCAGATGAGATGATGACCTACTCAACACAAGTGCTCTCGGTGTAGTCACTGCTGGTAGTGATGTGAAGACTCATTTCAGTCACTAGGTTTTGTATCCGTTCAGTGTAACAAGATGGCACCAGTGTTGGTACTAGATCCTGGTTCACTTCTGAACATGGCTGCCCCCACGTTGTATGGGTGAGGGGTACACATCAAAGAAAAGGCCTAGCTTGTGAACAGTGGCAACAACATTATTCCCATTTCAAAGAGTTGGTATTCCCAATATCCTATGTTCCCCAAATCCCGGTGGTCACTGCCCAATCCAAACGTAGCCGGACTTGCCATATGGACAGTGAAAGGAAACCAATAATAATGACCAACTTTTGAACCATGCCCTTTAATAATAATGTCATACTGTAACATAACATCTGGAAAGGAGTCACAGCGGTGTACATCTTCATATAATAACACGACAACTTCACATACTACTTCACGTCATTAACAACAGCCAACAAGAAATTCGCAGACATAGTTTCTCTGAGACTAGCACCTTTACGGTATGGAGATTTTGGCATCGAACAAATCCGGTGGCTGGACAACTCACTTTGCTAATCAATCACAAAAATCATCGTTGTCCAATGAACGCAGTAAATATATCTAATATACTTTAATAGGTTAAACAAAGGATATTGCTCTAGAAAAAATATGTATTTGTATGAACATGCATTCTCTATAAAAGAGCATTCTGTGTGTGGGGGAGGGGATCGGATTCTTGTTTACAAAAATTCTTCTGGAATGGATACTGTGCACTATGGATGACATCTAAGCATTGCCAACACTTCCTTGATCATGTGACTAATAACAGATGACACGGTGAACAAAGGGGGATCGGGTTATAATACAAAGCAGGAACTGACAAAAGAAAACCGAACATGTTTTCTCCCTTTCAGAGCAAACTGGACCATGCATGATCAGGTTTTTTTTTGGTTTTCTCTGCATCAGCTGCAGGTGTAAGGTTCTGTTGATGCAGAATTTTATTCATTTTGTTGTGTTTTGTTTGAACCTGGACATATGCATTTTATCAGCCTAATTAGGTAACTCCTTTTCAGCCAATCTATTAGTGCTAGATACATCTGTAATGACTACAGGTCCCAAAATGGCAGCTTCCAATGGTATGGCCCACCAATGGCTGAAGCTTGGTGCTTCCTCCTGTGGTCTATTAGGTCTATTTCAAGTATTTATGGGCTTTGTTTGTATATTCATTTGGTAGTCAATGATCTTAACCCATAACCTGTGGATATTAGGAGATATAATAGTGAGTATATATTTGTGTTCCAACCGAGAGGTCACCATGAAGTATTGCAAAATGTACAGCCACACATATGACTCCCAGAGGGAGAGGCATGATGGTATATGTAGCTGAAGTTACCTACCCCTGCCATAGATACTCCCATCACCTGTATTGAGACTGTCATAGATACTCCGCATCACATGTAATGAGACTGTCATAGATACACCCCATCACATGTAATGAGACTGTCATAGATACTCCCCATCACATGTAATGAGACTGTCATAGATACTCCCCATCACATGTAATGAGACTGTCATAGATACTCCCCATCATGTATACAGAGCATGCTGAGGTTGCCTAGCCCTGTTCTAAATGTTGGTATAGGTAACTAATGGCTGCTTTCATTGGTATAGCCCACTGTAGACATTGGGTGCATCAGTGGTGGAAAAGTATATGAACCAACTGCATTTTACTACCCTTTGCACATTGTTTTTTTTAGAGAAACTGATCGTAGTCTATAAAGGTAAAATTCTGTTGGTAATGTTACCCTCACATTATATACATGGCAGAGCTGGCTTGAGTTACAAAAAATCTGGTCTCCTTAGTTTAAAGCAATGTCTCTCTGGCTCCTAGCTCAATCATCCATATTTGCCCTTGGTCCCGTGAACCAGCCCTGCTTACCCTCCATGCCGTGTGCACAATAGCCATAACGTTCCTTTGCTATAAAAAGTGATTGAAATATTTCTCATCTGCTTATTTTCAATAATATCACACATTTTTTTTTTTTTTAAAATATACCATTTACGCTTGGCACTTCTTCCGCGAGTATTCAAGTACAAGACCGCCATCTTGAGTCACCTAATGCTGGGTACTGCCTCCGTAGATGGCTTTTAATTACACCCAGATTTATAATACTTATTTTCCCCTCACAGAAGTATTAATTTTATTTAATACTTTTATATTTATTGTTTCTTTTTTCTTAATTGTTACGACCAACCGAATTTCAAATACGAAAGTGCTCAGTTTGGCTACATAAATGTAGGCCTCAGTGTGCAGAGAAAAAAAAATGGTTCTCATTGTCTGTTTCATCCTTTTTAGGGCTCATTCAGACAGACATGCAGATTAGTAAAAAGACCCGATCCCTGAAAGGGACAGGTGCTGTGTGTAATTGCCGCAGCAGCCTGCTCTTCCCTATTGGAGGATGTAGCTGCACACAATTAAGGTGCCCATACACCTGGCGATTATCATACGATAATCGCCAGGTGTATGGGCAGCGTGCGACCGCATCTACTGTAAGGTCGCATGACTTTTGTCTTCCTAGCACACTGGAAAACCTGCCGAAAATCGTACGATTTTCGGCGGGTTGGTGGCGTGCTCGGAAGACGAAAGCCGCACTAGCTGGTGTGCGCAAGCACACACTGCCTACTCTGCGTTGCAATCATCGGCAAGCCCTCCCCTCAGCAGGGAGGGCTTGCGATGATCACAAGTACGATCTGCCTGTCCAAGATGGACAGGTCGTACGAAATTTGAATGATCTTACAACCATCGCAAAACGAAAGTCGTGCGATGGTTGTAAGGTGTATGGCCAGCTTTACACGCACATTTGTGTGGGTCCAGGTGTCTGCACTTGGATGCAGACAGTGTGTGTCTGGACCCGTACAGATGTGCATGTGACGATGTCTAATTGCGTGAAGCTACGTCCTTCCACAGACAAGAACAGGCTGCGGCACGCAATTGCACACAGCACCCTTTCTTTCCAAGATCGGGTCTTTTACTAACGTGCATGTCCATCTGAATGAGCCCTTCCGCTTTGCAGAGAAGTCAATACGTTGCTTCCTTCAGACACCAGAGCATGACTCCACTATGATACTAATATTTGTATGAGAACTGATCTGACTTGCGAAAAAGAAAAGTTTGAGTTTCCAAATAGCCGTTTCTGCAGATTTCCTATGACCTCTGAATGTGGGGTTCACAGCAAAAGACAAGTGTTAATTATTCACATCTATTTTAAAAGGAAGAAAAAAAGAAAATCTATACAGTTCTCATTTCCATCTATAAACAATCCAAAAATACATTACATAGAATACAAAAAAAAGCCATTCGTAAGGAAAAGACTTAAAATGGACTTCACTTATGAAAACTAGAGTAGGCGAAAGTTGAATAGTCCTACCGACCGATCAGCCGGGGGGGTCTGCTTCATCCGTATTCTTACCTCTAGTTCTTATAAGCGAGTCCCGACGTTCCTTCGTTTAGCGCTTTAAAATTATCCTGTGCTACATTGTTTTAAATCGGCAAAAAAATCTAAACCCTGATTAAAAGAGAAACAAAAAAAATTGGTTCAAAAATGACTCACCCCTAATAGAATTGCCTTAGCCTTTTTTTATGAATTATAATTACCTTTGTTATAACTATCCCTTTATTTCGGTAGTATACAGGTGAAATTATGTGAGCACACAGAAGAGAGAAACACAAACACAAGAGTGGTTGGAGGATCAAAATAACAAGAAATACCTTTTCATGGAGGCAGGGACTTAAAGTGCACTAGTCTATGTGAGCAGTGGTTTAGCCATTTTGTATGCTGGGTAACAAAATAATGAGAATGTTTCAGTATATTACAGTGTTGTCCTGAACTCAAAATATAATAGAAATATTAAGTGTGCCTGAGTAATACCCAGATAAATGTCCCTCTCGTCTTTAATTCCCCTTAAAAAATAGCACTGCACTTCCTGGTATGTGAGAGTGGCGGGGCATTCCTGTACCTACAAGCCTCATAGCTGTATATCTGCAGGGTGAGATCTAAGGGACTGCTGCCTCTGACTACTAGTCTCAGGAGATGTGGAGTGAGATTTGGTGATGCCACTACTGTGCTACTCTCTGTTCTGCTTGTAGGAGGCTCTGACAAGAGAAGCAAAGCCCTGCCTCTATCAAGATGGCAGCCTCCATACAGAGGCACAGTAGATAACAAGGCATGGTAAGTCAGTAATGGGGAAAAGTCCAGCTGCTGCGAGACTGGTGACTAGTCCTTTTCCCTCTGCATGCCTTTTTGTGTACAGCTTCCAGAGTTTATTTCCTCTTTAAGTACCGCTATAGAGCTAGATGTGATGTCACTGGCTCGGTCTACTTAGATACACTGTAAAGAAGACTGGTTTAGTGACAAAGCCTTCTTGTATTGGTTCAGTGACAAAATGGACTTCAACACTGGTTAAGTCACAAAATGGCTGCTTCTGCTGTTGGTAGACTATGGTGCACTTTAACCCTGGCTACATTGCAATATATTAGGAAATTTCAGTGGCATGCTGGGATTAGCAAACTACAACTCAAAGAATGAGGTTTAAAAGCATTTTAAAAAAAAATCGGGAACACTGTATTACTGTATGGCTTATGTGGACTCTATCACCATGGTAGATACAAGTGGTAATGTCTAGATTACATGTGTGAGTGATAGCATGGGTCACAATGGTTGTCTTCATCACTAAATCCCCCTTTTACATGCTAAAACGTTTTTTTTTCTTCATTTTTTTATATTGCTCATAATTGTTAATAATTTATAATATCAGCATTAAAAAAAACATCAAACTAAAGGATTTAAAATAAAAATAATAAAAAAATCTTAGCTGTAGTGTTTGTATAGGAAAAGTTAGGTTGCTCTGCTACTAAGGTGGTCTACACCTCACATTAAGTAGCCCCGTGGCTGTTCCACCAAACTGAACCCGCCCCTTGCCAAGCAGACGGGTCCTCCCATTGTCCATCTGTACAAGTCTGGAGCAGAATACAAGAGAAGGCGTGACACAACCCCCAGTCCTCCATAGTCCGTAAGAACACTTTCTTATGCTTGCTTTTTTTTTGTTTTGTCCTCTCCAAACCTTTTAAAATTTCCATGGGTATCTTTGAAACTAAAAATATGGGTTTTGGCACTTTATGGAAATAGAAATTAATCTGTGAAATGAAAAGCAGGGAAAAAAACCATAAAGGGATTAACTATGTGGAGAAGTAAAATCACTATTTACAATAGGAACACCAACAGATACTAAGGTTGTCTTTTATATGCTGCTCTTTTTTTGAACGGTTATAGTATTTGTTTCTTGAAGAGTTCGCCAACCCTGTGTATGCTCCTACAAAATCCTCCGAACGTAGACTGGAATGGATTAAAGACAAGTGTCAGGCTGCAGTCCCTTGTACCCGGCTCGGAAGGCTCTCCTTGGTTTTTCGACTCTTCTAGGAGAATCGCGGAGCCGAGCGATCATTTGTGGTGGTCCTCTTCAGTTTGACTCCGCGGCGGATTGCATTGAGCATATCCTCTCCCTGTGGTGCATCTGCCAGGGCAGTATCTGCTGTCTCAGGTTCTGGTGGGCCTGTGGGTTCAGGAATGACAGGACCATCTCGTTCATCTTCTTCGTCATCATTTTCTGACCGGCCTGGTCTTTGTTCTTCTGCAATAATGCCCTGGGTTCCCGGGACCGGGGGGTTTACAGAAGCTTGCCCACTCCATAAAGACGTAGGTATTTCACCGCCTAGCATGGTTCCTTCAGTGATAGATGGCGAGTCAGGACTCTGCTCAGGTGTCTCTTCACTGGTGCTGCTGGGTAGCCCACCTGGAAAGTCTGGGACAGTTGGGGTTTTGACCGGGATAACTGGTGTCTTTATTGGAATGGGACCTCCTCCGATGGTACCGCGTCTCACTGATGGCTTCGTGGAAGGTGTCCTCCGGATGGTGGCCACACCAGGAGTGACTATTACAGGAGCAAAGTTGGCTGGCAATCCTGCGGTGGATGCAGGGCGCTTGGCCTGAAACATTCTGCGGTATGACTGACTGATGTCACTGTTTCTTGGGATGGTGGAGGACTTGTCAAAATCCTGTTGCTCTTGCTCCTGATCTCCGCTCACTGAGAAGTAATCATAATCTGAAACTAGAAACAAAAGAGAGAGGTATAAGTGTTCAGTGCATTTCTTGTAGAAGACATTAGGGTTTTATTTATCAATGAAGCTGGGGGAAATGCTGTCTTGTATAGTCATTTTTCACCACAACATACTAACCAGGATATCCCTTTCATTCTCCCAGAGAGACAAAAAGAAACATCTAAATGGTCGCTATGAGTAAAAATAACAGTTCTTCCTAAACAATGCTAACTGAGATGTATGGACTTTACACATGGCAGGTCAGTCTGACATAGGAAGTATACTGACCCAACACTTTCAGTCCATTTCCAACTGCCATTATGCAAGGAGTACAGTACGGACACATTTTTGCTGAGATTCATGCAACAGGGAAGCAGGCAAAGCTTTCACCTTTGATGCACGGATTCAGTGACTGCATATCAATTACCCTTGTTGTGGGGTACATTGGCAGATAAATCAAGGTACGCACAGGCACCTCTTAGTGTTAGATTCAATATCTGTCATTAGTGACAGATTTACTTTCAGTAAGAAATGTCACCCAGTGTCCATGTAAATTTGGATAGAGCGGTGAGGGGTTATAGCCCTTTGAGGCTTTTATTGATATCTATGGCTCCACCGGCAAGATTCACTATTTCAATCTGAAATGTTGACAAATAGAGGGGCAATCGTCCAAAGGGGACACTTGTTCCAGTGACTACTAAGAGCTGTTTTCCTTAGAGTCACTTCCTCTAGTGCATACAGCACAGAAGCTAAAGAAAATCACCTCAATGAGACTCATACAACTAAAAACAAAATGATCGGTTTTATCTATTACGTATTCTATCCACATAAAAAAAAGTTTTGGCTTTAAATGCACCATTTAGCTTGTGCCATGGCATCAAGAGTCACAAAGCCTGGCAGACTTTCAGACTTCCAATGCTCTGACACTAAGTTAAAAAGTTAGGCTCAGGCAAGTAAAGTTATGCAAAGTGGGAAATAGAAAATCTGCATAATTCAGCCTTCCACCAATTTAAGACCAAATATTCGGATTGTTGCATAAGCCCCGTTATGACTGTCTCGCTTTAATATAGCAAAATACAGCTGGATTTGGTAAGTTTGTTTCTAATTGGTGCCTGTGTGTTAACACATTGTTCTCATCTATGATGATTTAGAATGAGGACTAGGGTGCCCCATACCTTGTGATGGAATGGTGTCTTCTGAACAGCATGGGGTAGTGGTTTGTGTACTGTATCCACTGGAGCATTGCAGAGAATCCCGACTGCTCCTCTGTGTATCCAGCTGTAGGCCTCTGCTCAGGGCAAGAGCAAGATCGTCACAGTTTTCTGCTTCTTCTCCTTGCTGTTGAGGGACACAAGAAAGACCGTGAATAAATGAAACCTTCACAGAAAAGGACAGATGTGCAAAGCTGAGGAAATCAGAATTGGGCAACCTGCAGGCTTTCAATTGTTAAGAAACTACTGTTAAAGCTGGTATGGCTGCCCAGCCATGCTTAGACTTCTGGAGATCCTATGAGCAGTGCTGACATGTCTAACCCTTTGCTGAAGGCCTGCAGGTTGTTTCCAGACCAGAGGTGCCCAAAATGTGGATTACGATCTAATCAGATATATTATTAACTCTTCTAAAAAAACCTTTGTGGAATCCTAGAAAAAAAAAGCATTTGGAAACTCAATGATATTACTGAAAGAATAATGTCTATGCCCTCATCTATCTGTGAGTAGACAGGAGCTACATTTGCATTCAGGGGGATCCACAGTCAAACCACAGTTCAGTTAACATGAGATAGAGTTATTCCATTTATACATGGAGCAATAGAATCAAATACAACAATCAGTGAAGAAGTTCATTTATGTGTTTTTAAAAAAAAAATCAGATGGGACATAACCCAAAATACAATGTGATAGGTCTAGGGTCATAACTGGGATAGGCTAATCTCTAGTTCTAAAATTGTAAGCTGATAATCTATGCTCGATTGGTAAAACAAATGGCTGGGCACCTCTGCTCTAGGCCACAAGTAAACAAAAATCCATTTTGGCAAGCTTCAGTGCTTAAGGATCAAATCAAAATTGACAGTCACAAAGCATAAAGAAAAGAAATCTAGAATGTTGAAACAGCCCCGTCATGGACATTGCTGTGCTAAAGCGTACTATATTGCAGTTGTTAAGAGTTTTTAATTAAGCTGAAAAAAAAAACAAGCACAGTGTCCTGAAGACCAGTGTTAGCAGCTACAGAAAGATGAGGAGAATCTGAGAACAAAGGGTTAGAGACGTGCTATTTGGTCAAATGACACTTTACCCTTGATGCCACGAGCATTCTTGTACTGCGGGGTGAATAAGTCTCACTAATCAGTCCAGGATGCATGAACTGGGCTCCTGAAGATGTCTCGACTTCACGTTTGCGTCTCTGAAGCGTGTTCATCGTAGGCTGGTCGTACGGACCTGGCTTAGCCCAGTCCTGAATGAAAGGTTAGGATATGTACATGGATGTTCCCAACATTACTTTTTTTTTTTTGTCTCCCCCAAAGCAAGCACACAGACGTGAGAGAATAGAATAAATCAGGGCTGGATTTTTCATCATGCCAGGCTCCTCAAAATCCCTGACTGGCGTAGAGAGGCCACATGAAGCTGGGCTTATAACTGACCAGAAAATGTCTACAAGCCTTTAAAAAGGCCCTTTCTCAATTGTGGGTAACAGCATGCAAATGTTATAGCAAACATCTAGAAATGTGCTCGGAGGGAAAGCTGTAACTAGGGACCTGCAGTGCAAGGACCTCCCTTCTTCATTCCTTCAGCAACTCTGTGATCTCTGCACCTCTTTTGCGGCTTCTGGATCAGTACCGCGCTAGTGAGCAGATAACCAGTTATTGGGGGGGGAGGGGGGTGGAAGCTCCAACTTTGGGAAAGCAAAGTCCTGCCTCTATCATGACTCCACCTCCATAAAATGAGACACAATGTGGAACATGGCAAGTTAGGTCTGTAATAGGGAAAAGCCTGCAGGAAGCCCACAGGCAATGCTGGTAACTAGTTATTTTCCCACTGATTTAATTAATACTTTGCCAAGGAGAGGTGGTTTCTTATCAGAAAGCTTACATATGCAATATATGGCCAAAAAGTATGTGATACCCCTCCATAGTGAAAAGTACTATTGATGCAAAGACATTTTAGGCAATTGTGCACTTTCAACATTGTGGCACCAGTTTTGGGAAGGCCCTTTTCTGTTCCAGCATGACTGAGCCCCTTTGTAACAGCCAGGCTCCATTAAGACCTGGTTTGATGAGTTGGGTGTGGAGGAACTTGAGTGGCCTGCACACAGCAGTGATCTCAATCGCACCAAATACATTTGGGATAATTTATAATGGCCACTGTAAGCTAGGTTTTTTCATCAAACATCAGTACCTGACCTCACAAGTGCTCTTTTGGCTGAATGGGGACAAATTCCCACAAACACACTCCAAAATCTTGTGGAAAGCCTTTCCAGAAGGCAAATATAAAACCACGTGAAAAGAAAGGACTTCATTTATTGAACATTGCATGTATGAACCCATATGGTTATCAGAAAATAGTATTTTTCTGCCATAGTGCTTCTTCAACTTGACCAATCCTAAAGCCCTGGTATCCAGTGATGTAAATCCAGCCCTGATAAAAGTACAAAAGTACAAAAGAATATTAATTGGAAGGGGCCATCAAAATAAATGACAGCATGATCTCTTAAAAGTACTACTGTAAAGGAGTTATGAATCACCCACATATTGAGGAGTGCTACAGAAGGAGAGCAACAGAAATTTAAAGTGGGAGACTTTATATTGAAAACCATTATTTTGTTAGGACGTCTCTTCAGTGAAGGACCTTTTAATCATGTAACTGTTTTCAAGTAAGTATGATATAGATCTAGGCTGTGATGGAGGAGTAACACTAGGCCACACTGATCAGTATCTGATGGAGGATTCGGATTGACTGAATCAGTACAGTTTTTCATCTGACACTTATAATGAAGGTCCCATGGTTCCCCCACACTATAACACCTTTCCCCATCTCACCAAGAGATGGGGCACCTATAGGGAAGTGCTGATGAAATGTCCATTGGCTTCATGGAGTACCCTATCCATTCAGCACAGCCTCAACACTTATTTTAAGAAAGGTGGAAACAGCCCAACAAACACCAATTTGTATTCCAATTTCTCAATATTTTACGTTAATCTTTTCCCCCAAATTGTGCCAATAATAATGCCACCTTGAAGTGTATTTAAACCCTTCTCCTTTTGTTAAATATACTGTTATAAGTGTTTTGTTAGATCCGTCACACAAGTGCCAAAGACCTGTTGATTTTGCTAAAAATCCAGTGAATTTGCAACTTCCTATGAGTATTGTCAGCCTTGCTCAGTTCACCCTTTGAAGATAACAGAACCCCTCCCCCAGATTATGAAGATGGGGGAGGTTGTAGTTATAACACACTTCCTGTCATAGGGTGGCACTGCTGCTCCCTTATACATGCAGTACAGTGAATGAATGTTGCCACCGAGGGCCGGAAGTTTGTTACTGGCAGAATCAAAATGGACAAAAAAGGAATCTAAGGCCCCTTTCACATGGCCGTTCTGTCAGTTAGTTTTTGACCCATAATTGCGGACTGCAATGCATCCCTATGGACAGCCACATGTAAGTAGATGTATGTTCCACCTATATCCACCCACTTGCGGGTCGGTTTAGGTTCATCAGACCAAATGCAAAAAGTTTGCATCTAGGTTTTATTGACCTGACCAGATGTGAGCAGACAAAAGGTGGGCCCATCCCATTTACCAGCCACCTACAGCGATTACATGGGTATATCTTTCCTCCATCCCAACATAGAGGAAAACTCAAAATGGACATAAATGTCACATACGTGACATCCATCTCCGTTCGAGTTCAACTCAGCAGGGGATGAGACTTGGAATGGACAGTGCCCATGTGAAAATAGCCCAATGCTGCCACCACACCTAAACACCCGGCCACTTATATAGTAATTACATGGATCCAGCTTCCCTCCATCCCAAGAGGAAAAGTCAGAATGGTTATGAATGTCACATATGACATCCGTCTACATTCTGATGCAACTCAGCAAGGGATCCATCTAGGAACGGACTGCACCCATGTGATTGGTGCCTAATGCTGACACCTTATCGAAGGTCTTTTAAGCTGTATTATATTACATTTTTGCCAATGCAGGGAGGTTGGGGATGAAACTTTCCTTTGATTTTTTTTTTCTGTCTTTGCAACATTTTGGCCGTTTCTATTTTTCTCTACTTTTTAACGATTTCTACACTGCAACTCTGTATATCAAACTTCTATTACCAGGGAGAAAAACCAGAGGAAGTTTAGTTATCCAATAGGGCAAACCACAGCAAAGTGATAAGGAATCATTCTACAGTTAAAGTAGGATCAACTGGATGAAAAACAGTTATATGGCCAAAAGTCCCCTTCAAATGACAATCCCATGCAAGACAAATAATTGCCAAAAAATACAATAAAGGAAGAAACTGATTAAAGAACAGAGTTTCAGGTAAGAAAACAAAATTGGCTGACAGTGAAAGGTTTGGCACTGCACATAATCCTACTAACGTCACCATAACATATCTCACGTGTTCCCAGCCTCAGAGCTGAGTGTACTGAATGTAGAGCACATTAGCTTTTCCACTTGTGTGTATAATATGCATGTTTATGTATAAAGCTTGGGTACTACTTTAGCCAGTAAAGGGTGTTACTTAGGGTGGCCATACACTGTGCAAATTTTGGCCGGTTCTTGAGGAACCGGATGAAATACGCACAGCGGGTGCCGCTGTTGGCATCCTTTCAGCCGGCATTCCCCGATGAGCTGATCGAAGGAGCCGGTTGTAAAATCTTCGTACGACCAGAGGTGGCAGCCAATGAGCTGCCGCCTCTGCTCTGTTCGGGTATTCTGACAGTGGCTGCTGTCGGAACACAATGCAATCAGTGGGGATTCCTCGATCGACACACTCGTAGTGTTGGAGGAATCTGCTCTATTTTTTGGGTTCAGCCTGCTGGTTGAATGAGAAAAATAGAGCAGTGTATAAACAGTCTAAAACGCTAAACTTCCATTAATCGATGGCTAAGAGGGCACGGCACTGTACTATTGGTTTTAGGATTATATAAAACGTTATATATTTATTGTGTTATTAGTGTAATTCAAATGCTTTTTACGTTATAATGTATCCTTATGGAAGGTGCTCTGGCTAGAAACATTAGCTATAACAAGCATAATTAAAAAAAAAACGTTGCCATTAAAATGAACAGTACAGGACTATTTCCATGCTTGACGTGGACAAGCCATGAACGGGAATTGTAAGAATCTGAATCCCCACTCTTACATTGCTATAGTGGTGAAGCCTTTCATTGAGGTGTGGTTGCTGTTATTTAGTTGTAGTCTCTCCCTGACCTTTTTCCAACCTGAGCTCAGGTATAACCAACACACTCTCTGGGCTCCTGGAGGGAGGGTAGAACTGTCAATTTACAACGCCCTTTGTTTTCTTTAATTGATTTGCGACAGCATCTTTGTTGTATGACAATTTTTGAATGTCTGTTACAGCACTGATCTCTGTCAGTTAGGACACAGTTGTAGTCACACACTCAGCCTGACACTTCCGCTCTTACTGGGAAAGAATACAATAAAAAAAAATCAAGAACTCTGAGAGGTAAGGCTGCATTATTATAACAATTCAAGAGTGGAGATTTAGATGATTAAAAATATCCACTGGTGATTGGTTGTCTTTAAAGGAGAACTATGGGGTCAGTGCTTTCCCCCATAGCTCTCCTATGGGTAACGGGAGGACACAAACTAGCGTCCTCCCTTCACCCAAAGCTGTAGCTCGCCGTATACTGAGATGACGCAGACGGGACGGATCCTGACAATACTGTATGGATCCTCCCAGCTACGCGATTGACAGCTGCCTCTGCCTATTTAGAGGCAGAGCCAGCTGTGCCCGCCCCCTGCCCCGTCCATTCCGCCAGTCAGCGCTGGAGGATCGGACACGGGAGGGGGGAATCCCTGCAGGGAGCCCTGAGGGACAGTCACGGCTCTCTGCAGGCACAGGATCGGGAAGTGAGCGAGCGACGGTATGTGTTCGCTCACTTCCCGATCTACTGATCCGTTGGTGACAGTTTCATTGTCACACGCCGGCTCGAACTATGAGGCTTTTCACTCACCTCATAGTTCTCCTTTAAAGCCCAATTTTGGGCTCTCCCATGTTAAATATGTAAGAAAAATGATCAATTCCATGGACCTAAAACTACATGACAAATAACGCCAATGCTGAGAGAGCCAGCACAGTGTATGTGATATATATAATATCAGGCTCTGAATTACAAATACTTCTACTCTTTACCTTCTATTCCCATCATAAAGCTTTTTAATGCATGAATATTCTCTGACACTTCGGGCAGAGATGGTGAGCTCAGTGGGGTTGTGCGGTGTGGAATTAACAGAGATGCTCAAAACCGTACAGAAATCAGGAAGATTAGAAGATGACAGGAAATGAGACGATGAGGGGAAAAAAAAAAAGCTGCACCACACAAACACAAACCTTCCAGGTAGGGACCTTAGATGACGGCAACATGCTCGGACCAATGGTGTAATAGTGATAGTCTGGGAGGGCGGAGCTAGATCGGGTCCAGGGGCGGGACACTGGGAGCGGGAAATGGGTGAAATGGCCTGCCATAGGCAATTCGCCATAGTGATGATACCCATTAGACAGCTGGAGACGGACAACATGAAGGAAGGGAAAAAACAGAAACAGGGAACAAAAAGCAAAATCAATATAATGGCAAAAGTGACTAAAATCAAATTGAGATTGATCCACCTCTAAACCCAGAGGTGGCAGCCATTTTGTTGATGGTACCAAAAAACAAGGAAGATGGGAGGTATTTACGGCGCTGGTCACTTTATCGAAAATCCATAAAAGCAGCTACAAAAGATTGCTGAAATGTTTCAGTCCACCAAGGGACCTTAATCATAGGTCTCTTGATGGACTGAAACATGGTAGCAATCTTTGTAGCTGCTTTTATGCCTTTCCAATAAAGAGACGCCATTAAGAGGATTCCTACTAGTGCCAGCTCTTTTCTACTTCATTTTGCTGATTGGGTCTGGCAGAGACTTACGCTGAGCACCGCGGTTCCCATGAAATATTGGGTCTAAGAAGGTAGAGAGGCTTTATTCTTGCATTGTATGGAAGTATTTCCATAGCAACCACATTCTATGTTCACTCTTCTACCCCAGGTTAGGGTATGAAAGGGAACACATAACTGGCTTTGATAGACAACACATGCTCCTTCCTTCCACAGACCCATTATCCTAAAACATGAGGCCCACTGAGGCACAATTATAACAAATAGCAGATGGTGATATCACTTAGACCCATTTCTTTAGATGTAATGTACTATGACCCATGCCAGGTGTAGGCAACCTCAGCGCTCCAGCTGTTGTGGAACTACAAGCCCCATGAGGCATTGCAAGACTGACAGCTACAGATAGGACTCCTAGAGGTAGAGGCTTCATGGAATTTGTAGTTTCACCACAGTTGCAGTGCCAAGGTTGCCTACCCCTGACCTATGCAATGTACTATGGCCAAGGCTTAATTTTCACGACTATTGTTTCAGCTCACAAAATGGCTGCCATAACTCGAGGAGATGATGGGTCTGTGCAAAATAAAAAACAAAAATGACGAATGATAATGAAATGGCAGTAGGGTAAACTGATATGTGATAAAATAATAATAAATACAATTAAACTGAATAACAATTCGAATTTCAAAGTATATGGAACAAACAACCTCTACATACAAAATATCTTCACAGCTGATGGAAAAAAACCACACAAAAATAAATTGCTTTAGAACCCTAAAATGCATTAGCGGAATATGAAAACATTATCACAAGTATTAAAATGGTAAAATAAATATCGGTACAGAGTACAATGTCTGCGGCTGCACACAGGTCAGATAGAATGAGATTGCAGATAAGAAGAAAGATTATAAGGTGAACGCCGGGCACAGAGATGTTGGTAAGTTCTGACGTGTAAACAAATGTTACCTTTGCTACGGTGTAATAAATGTCCAGATCGCCGCACGGTACAGAGCTCCCGCTATACATTTTGCCAGCTCCGGATATGAGAGTTGGGGGTCTTAAAGATGGAAGATCTAGTGTCTTTATTCCACCCCCCACCCCTTGGCTTTTCACAAAAGGCCATGTACTCTATGAAGGGTTGTAAGAATTGATATCTTTGTCTTATTCAAATATTTCAGGCTTTGTAACTCTATCCCAGAGTCTGAACAATTCCACAACCTACAAATGAAACACTATATATATATACTATACCAGTCTTGCCTCATGCTCCCCAATATCGCACCTACAACATTCACAACTATCTGCTCTAACTCAGCATCACCAATATAACATCCTTCTATGGTCATCTTAATCCCATACACCACACCCGAAAAACTATCCTGGTAAGAGGACACAGTGAAAGTTTTCAATATAGAAATGGAATATATAGAATGGAATAGCAAACCTAAAACCACAAAACACGGGGCTATCTACACTAGTAAAACAGCAATGAAACTTCAGAATAGATGATACCAGGGTCAATCAAAAAGTAATGCCTCCATGTCTGTAATTTGAGATCTATTAGAGTGACTAGTGATTAGAACCATGGATCTGCAGTTAAAACAACGAGCTGTAATTGAATTTCTGGCGAAAGAGGGTTGGGCACCTAAGGAAATCCATAATGTAAACCAAACTCCAGGATGTAAACAAACAATGGAGGCCGGGCCTGTCAGAACTTGGTAAGTACGCATCTGTGCAGGGGGAGGGTGGGATCTATTCACATAAAAAGTCAGTGGGGATGTACTGTGCAGGTGCGTCAAGGAAAGGGGAACCTTGGCTGCAAGATGTAAATGAACAATGGAGGTCGGGCATATGCACAAGAAGAGAGTGGGATCTATTCTCATAGCAGTCCCTGGCCATGTACTGCACAGGTGCAGCCAGGAGAGAGGATCCTTCATTGCAGGATGTAAACAAACAATGGAGGCCCGGCCTGTAAGAACTCAGTAAGTATGCATCTGTGCAGGGGGAGGCTGGGATTGGTTGGGTCAGCTTAGGGGCCAAAAGGAAAAGTGCTCTATGTTTTAAAGTGCACCCATACTTTTACCCATCATGCAAGATTATTTGTGTCATATTCTTGCCATTCCGGTCTCATTACACTTGTAGCATTATTGTACATACTAAATATTGTCTATAGTCTACACACTGTTATGTCATTGCTGTTAACAGACTAACCTGTGACCGATAACATCTTTTTATTATGTAACGCATTTTGCCTATATAAAACCTCAATAAAAGAAATATCTTGAATTCTGTACCGAGCCTTCTACAACTTTGCCCGTGTTTATTACTTTATTCCACACAAGGTAATTTGCTCTGATTTATTGGTTCTCAGGCCAGGCAGTCAGTACAGAGTATACACTTTACATTTTATCTTGATGACAGTATCTGGGATTGCAGCAGTTCAGGAGACAATGTGAAAGGTGTTAGCGTGGATGATAATAAATGACAGTTAGTTCCCGGGGTACTAATCAGCTGTACACATTGTAATATAGGAATAGTTCACCAGAAGGGAAAACAATCCTCACCTTGTCGGTGGAGGCCCACGCTCCCATGGTGGAACCGGAGCTCACGGACGTGGGAGAACTGCACTCGCTGACCGATTGGCAAGTCTCAGACGCTTCAGAGGAGGCAGAGCTGGAAGAATTCTGGAACAAGGGAGAAGAATGGACGGGGGAAGGGGGGATTGTGAGCAAACGAGGAGAGAAGCAGCTGAAACTTCAGAGTTGTTACATTTCATTTGAAGACATTTGTATAGAACATGAGTCAGATCCTCTGCCAGGCTTTTATTGCCGTCTGTGCTCTTGTTTGGGACATTCGTCCTTACTACAGGTCCTGGTGGCTATTGTCACTGAGTAAAAAATGATGGGAAATCCCAAACTCTGTAATTGTCATCAGAACAGGAAATGAGCAGAAAACCTCCAATGGGCAAATCTGCTCTGGTGACATCTAAAAGGGGATTATCACCTTTTTTGCAGAGATTTCCTCTTACTTCCTGCTTTGTCTCAAGGACAGGAAGTGAAGGGACACAGAGGAAAAACAAGACAAAGATACTTAACTACATCCTACTCTAACCAAAAAAATAAAGTTTTGCCTTTACATACACTTTAAATGGAGGGGGCCGATACAAGACCAGTCACCCTGCACAACGAGAGAGAGCAGCAGTGATAGGTCTTTATTAGAGGAGGGGGCGGATACAAGACCAGTCACCCTGCACAATGAGAGAGAGCAGCAGTAGCCGGTCTTTATTACAGGAGGGGCGGATACAAGACCAGTCACCCTGCAGAAGGAGAGAGCAGCAGTGACCGGTCTTTATTACAGGAAGCTCCTGTACAGAAGCAAAGTTTTCACACCTGTTTACTGCACTGATGTGGAAGAAATACACAAAGCACATCAAGATTCCTGTAAGAATAGACATGTCTCTTGGCTGGCAGCTATTGTCAGGTTTTTTTTATTTTTATTGGAGTCCAGGACCCCATCGGGTAGAATTACTCTCACATCCTGTTCCTGTCTCAATGTTGTAGCTGGGACTAGAAGTGAGGGAAAATCACCAACAGTGACAAAGCCAGCAACAAAACCCTTTTTTTTTTAGAATGGGGTAGGGCTAAAGAACCTTTGTCAGGTTTTTATTGCTGTCTATGTCCCATATTCATATTGTCTTTCACTTCCTGTCTGCAACAAGTTGTCACTTGAAATGGAAATGAGGAAAAATCTCCCTAACGAGGCCTCAGACAGCAATAAAACTCCAATGGGGGTTCTGACCCTTCCCTAATGTATTAAAAAAACAATACATAGAACCCAACAACGGTGCAGGTTAGTGCCACGACCCCCGACACATCACAGAATGAGAACCACAGACTTCAGGGTCTTACCTGGTTGACGGCTTCTGGTGGCATAGGGGACGGAGACTTTGACTGAAAAGCATCTTGGGAAATGAAGCCGGAATCGTGCGAGGAGACGCTGGACAGCCTCATTGGCGCCTGCTGGGGCAGATTGGAGCTGCGATAGCGATAGTGTGAAGTGGGTGAGTGTGAGTGCGAGCCGCTCGACCTCGAGTCACTACTGTTAACGCTGTTCAGACTGCTGTGTAAGACAAAGGGGAGGGAGAGGAGAGGAAAAGACGAGGGGCGGGCAGCAAAATGTGGGGACAGAGGAGTGAAGGGAATGAAAAGAAAATACAAAGGAGAGGGGGAAAAAGGGGAGGGAAGAAAATCAAGCACCAAATTATAACTCCACAAATTTCCAGCAAGCAGGCAGCAAGACCAACAAATGACAGACACACAGTACGACAACAACAGTATCTCACATTTCAGGCGGCTGGGCATGCTTCTTCAGGGACATCAGGGTGCCTGAAGATATAACCCTCCCCAACTCTAACAAAAATGTTTTGCCAGGTGCTGGGTTTTTCTTTGCACATTTGCAAACTTTTTAAAGCCACCCGAGGTCATCGATGCCCAGGCCAAGCAGCAGAAGCATGTGTCATTTTACTGGACAATATCTTTATGACTAATCTTCCGAGCTAAATCATGTTTGTGGGGTTTTTTTTAAGGACATAAGACTTATTTGGTACACTGTTTTAATGAAAAAATACTATTTTTTTTTTCTAGGCAGACAAATGTACTTTTTTTATAAATTTTTCTATTTTTAATGTATTATCTTTTTTTAATACTGTACTAGTATTTATTAATTACAGTGCTACAGAGATGGCACTACAGACGCCACTGCAGACTGAAGGTGGCAGTGTTCATCTAAAGATTGAAGGCTCTTCTTTTCTCAGTGAAGCCTCCAGGATGCATGTGGTCACTATCTCATAGCTGTATCTGTAAAGAATAAGTCAAGGCAACTGGACTTGCTGTATTTTTCTTGAAGACGTTTCACTGGTCATCCAACCAGCTTTCTCAATTCCCAATTGAGAAAGCTGGTTGGATGACCAGTGAAACTTCAACAAAAATACAGCAAGTCCGGTTGCCTTGACTTATTCTTTACAGATATACCATGGCCTGGATGAATGAGAACCTTCACAGACATATCTCATAGCCGACACCGGGATCACATGATCAGGAACTACTTTGATTGCTTCCCAAATGTAATTGGGGACCTGAGTTGTCAGTTATCGCAGGGATTGAGAGCCAGCATCTGCACAAAGAGTCGGCTGGTAGCTGTCAAACAGGGGACGTTTATAAATGTATCCCCAGCAAGGGGCATCATATTGGGAAATGTTTATATACAGATTGCCAGTGGGAGGGGGTTAAATTTAAAAAAAAAAAAAAACACAGGATGTAAAATGCATATAAACACTAGCTGGAGTGCTTAAAATACATCATCCTCTGCATTAAAACATCGTGGAGCTAAGGAAGTTTTCAAAAACACAAGTGTTGGGCCCTACAAATATACATTCAGCCACAAGGTGGCACTGTAATGCAACAAAACGTAGCTCTGAACAGCCTGTCCAATGGAACAGGGACATGAGCTACAGTTTAAAGGAAAATTCTATTCCATCTTTTAAAAAAAATGATATAGTATATATAATAAAAGCCATTCTGTAATTTAAGGGCAGTATGAATTACATTTCCACAGACACTGTAATTTTCTAAAATGGTCCAAAAATTAAGTTGTCACTTCCATTGGAATATGGCAAATTGAAGGCATTTCGTACATGCCCCAGAAATCTAATATGAGTCTGTGTGAATGGCACAATGCTGAGATACAAATCAAATTCCAGGCATCCACTGCCACAGGAGATTTATATATTGTTGAGGCTCCTCCGCTGTAAAAGGATGCCTACATTGCAGCTTTTCTCATTACAACACTGAGATTGCTCTGGGTGGTTGTTGTGAAGGCCGTTCCTCCCAACTACAAATCAATCTGAGAAATCACATGGCGATAACGAAAAAATTTTTTCAGAACAGAGAAAGTTAAGAAAAAAAAATAAAAATAAAAATAAAAGGTTGCTAAATACCGTGCACTGTATATTTCCATAAACTATATGTATTAGGGATGCACCAAAATTTCTTCTGCCAAAACACCACCCAAAAATGGTACTATGAGCAAAATACCAATAGTACAAAAACAGGCGAAAATTCCCCATCTTCTCTCCTCCCAGCTGTGTGACGGTTGCACACTTCAGTCTGTGTACCCACTGGCATCACAAGGGCGGCCCACACCCGGGTGACACCAAAATGACTGACCGTCATTTTGGTGTCACCCCCTCTGAAAAGTCAGGCACTCGGTCATTGACTGAGAGCCCCGACAGCATCAGGAGAGAGCAGGGGACCCAGCAGAACACCGCCTCAATCCACCAGGTGAACGTCCCCTCCTCTCTCTACCGGTATCCTCCACCAAGATGGCAGCCGACAAGCGTCAATAAGATGGCCGTGCGAATACGTCACGGCGGGGTGTCACCCGGTCTTCGCTCCGGGTGAGACCTGGCCTCAGGACACCCCTGTGTGTACCCCTCCGATCCCCGCTGCTCCTCGCCACTTGTGTCGGCAGAGACAGCAGAGATCGGAGGGGTCACAGAGCAGATCAAGCTGCCGGCTCTCAGCGGGGAGGAGAGAAGCTGCCAGGGGGCCAAGCAGGGCGGAAAGCTCTGGCGGGAGGGGGCGGAGCTTCAGGATCGGTATATATGTTAAATATTTACTGATCCTTCACTGTAATGAGCAAACACGGAGTCATCAGTCCTGATCACTTGGTGTTTGAGGATTAACTGAGGATTACTAAATCCCCAGTTATGAATGAACAGGAAGTGCCATACATCACTTCCTGTTTATTTATGAATGGGGACATAGCAAATATTTGCCATCTGCTCACTTTAATAATGAACAGGAAGCAGCTCAGTACAGAGGCTTCCTGTCCATTCATGACTGGGTTGATAATAAATATTTACTATCCCTAGATTGTGAATGTAATAAGAGCTTCCTGTTCATTGAGTGCTGGGGCTGGGGCTGTAGAAAAAGATTAAGGCTTTGTCCTTGAGGAGATTGTGTCTTCAATCTCTATTTCTATTTTAAAAGGGAAATATCAGGGGTCTGAACCCTGATATTTGCCCAAAACCCCCAACAAAAATATATAAATAAAATAATTTTTTTTTACAAATTTTAAAAAGGTTGGAAAAAAAGTTAATTTTCCATTTTGGTTTCAGCCAGACAGACAAATTTTGGAATTTCGGTTTCAGTCTAAACATTTCATTTTGGTGCATCCCTTAAATACAGTATATATTCTATAAGGGAATTTGTTTCCAAAAAAACTGGTGCTACACTTGCACTTAAAAACAATATGTAGGATACTGCATGTACCAGATCTGTATATATATCTTCCACAGATCAATCTGGATAGATTATATATATATATATATATACACACACACACACACACACACACATATACACAGTGTATGTGCGCACAAACACTGAGATTACACAAGGTCAACACAAACTTGCTGGATTCTTCATGCTGCTGAAGTTCCCATGAAAACTCCATAGGATATCAGAGGGAATACGCATTACTAGGAGAGACATGGGAAATACCTACCAGAAAAATAACTGGGGGTTCAAACACCATTCGCTATATAGGCCAAAGGCAGCATGCTATTAAAACCATTTCAGAGATCCAAAACAGTTTGTCTGAGGTGAGTGCGAGGACATGAATTAATTCAGTACACACAGGGGTCTGTGTAACAAGCAGGCAGATTCTTCTTATGTACCGGTACATCGGTCAGTCTCTACAAAGACTAAATCATTCATAACAAAAAACGTAAACAGCAACCCCATCCATAATAGACTATTCATTTCTCTGTTGGGTCTTCCCTGCCGGCCATGACCATACCAGAGGAAGCGGGACAGGCCAGGTATATTAGGCTACTGTTATCAGCCGGATATCTCCATATATTGTTTTATATATCTCCATATATTGTTTTATGCAGAGTTCACTAGACTGTGCAAGATTTATAAATGTTCTGCTTTCCTGCATTCTGCTTTACAGGGTTAGTTCACACAAAACCCTCCTAACCCTCCTGGTCCCTGTTGCACTTAGCTGCAACAATGACCATAGCCCGCCACCCATGCCAGCTAATAAAGGTCTCGACACTTAAAAACATCACCACACAGCCTTGGGGGCTGTATAGCAACATAATGCTTGCAGCGGGGAGTTATCACTGGCGAGAGTGGCCATGTAACCGCCCTGGTGAATCACGATCTCTTCTGAGTCTTCTTTCTACTGGAAGGGCGTCTCGGAAGAAAAAAAAAAAAGAGATTCTCATTGGCCGGTGCAGTCAAGTGGCGGCTCTCCATTGTATGTATTATGTTGCTATACAGCCTCCAGGACTGTATAGTGAAGTTTTTAAGTGTTGCATGGAGGCCGATGATCAATATTGTAAAAAAGTGACCCAAGAGGGTGGGGCGTCTCAGAAGAAGAGATTATCATTGGCCAGCGCAGTCACGTGGCTGCCCTCCATTGCATGCATTATGTTGCTATATAGCCTCCAGGACTGTATTGTGAAGTGTTTAAGCGTTGTGCGGCTGGCAATGGTCATTATTGCAGCTAAGTGCAGCAGGGACCAGAAGGGTGGGGAGGGAGTTGTGAGTTAGTTCACCTTTCCTTTTTTTTGTGTGAACTCTAATGTAGAATGCATCAAAGGCAGAACATTTGTGTGTCTTGCAGTCTAGTGGATTCAATATTAAAAAATATACGGAGATATCAGACTGATAACAATAGCAGTATGCTGCTGTACTTTGAATCATCATAATGTAGGGGAGGAGGCGGGCGTACAAAATATCTTTCAGGACCCCGGGCCCTGTACTGCATATTAGCTGCTAGGTAAAGTGTTGTTATATGAAGTTATACTTCAATAAAGTGTTATTTTTCCATTAGACCCGAGCTGGTCTTAAAATGTATGATTATCAATACACTTTTAATATTCTGCACAAAGCAGCACAAACGGTTAGAAAAGAAAACATGAAATATACTACATGGCCAAAATTTGTGTAGACCATCACATCTAATTAATCTTTCTGACATTCTATTCTAAAACCACAGGCATTAATATGAAGCTGGCTCCCCCTTTGAGGCTATAAGAACCTCCACTCCTCTGAGAAGGCTTTCCACAAGATTTTAGAGTGTGACTGTAGGAATTTGTGCCCATTTAGCTAAAACAGCATTTGTTAGGTCAGGTACTGATGAAGGATGAGAAGACTAGTAATCTGTCTTATAAATTCACCCAAGGTGTTCAAAAAGGTTGAGGTCAGGGCTCTGTCCAAACCAAACTCATCAAACCATGTCTTTAAGGAGTTGGCTTTGTGCAAAGGGGCACAGTCATGCTCTAAAATGTCTTTGTATGTTGTAACAATAAGAGTACCCTTAACCGGAAACACCTCAACTCCTTAATTTGAAGTGGTGTCCACATACTTTTGGCCATATAGTGAATGTGGCAATATGTATGATAGCTATTACTGGTCTGTTGGGGTCAGTTAACATGCATAATTAAAAAAACTGCCCTCAAGGACATTTAGTTAATAAGAATCTTAAGCCAAGAGAAGCCCGGGAGTTTCAGCTTGACTTCAGTTGATGTTTTCTAGCAAATGTATTGCAGACTGGCTGTGAAAACAAAAACGTACCTGCAGACGCTGGACTTGCGCGACATGGTGGTACTGGGAGAGGACGGAGGAGTCTGATAAGACCAGTTATAGTCTGAGCCCTTCAAGTCATGGATCACCTGTTTGGGTGGAAAGAGATCAAACAGGATGTCAAGCCTCCGGGAGGGACTGCAATTGTTGTCAGCAGTGGGTTCAAGCAAGATTCTGAATGATCATTCTATAATCAAAATCCTAAGCCAGAAAGATAGTGCCAAAGTCTCTCACTGCTGGCCGTGCCTGCGCATTGGAGCTCCAGTAGAGCCCCATAGACTATAATGGGGCTCTACAGCAAAGGCATGGCCAGCAGTGAGAGGACTTTGGCTTGAAATGTGGCCACAGGTGCAATGCTTTAAAAAAAAAAAAAAAGAAGAAGAAACTAAGCATTTCATTTTAAAAGAGAACTATGAGGTAAGTGTTTTTCCCCATAGTTCTCTTAAGGGTCACTAGCATGACCCAAAGTTCAGTATATCGCGAGCTACAGCTCGCGGTATACTGAAACCGCCGCAGCCGGGCCGGATCCTGACAATGCTGTCGAGATCCACCCAACTGCGTGAATGACAGCGGGCTCTGCCTATCTAGACGCAGAGCCAGCTTTACCAGCTCCCTCCCCCATCCTTCCTCCAGTCAGCGCTGGAGGATCGGGTAGGGGGGAATCCCTGTGGGGAATAACATATACCTTTCCATCTGTGTACCAACCTGCTCACTGGCAGAGGGTAATTTGTGGGGATCCATGGTGAGAGTCTTCAGATCTTCAGATATCGTCTGTAAATGAGTGATCTCCCCCAACATGGAGATTTCCTCTTCCTGTGGAAGGAGGACAGCAGGTCAACATTGGAGTTAGTGCAGAAGGCCAAGTGTTACCCTTGAACAGAACAAGCATGAGCTCTGATAGAAGGTAAATCAAAGCACTTCACTGATGATGATGCATCTTTATTTACGATAGACTGACAAATAGGTGGACGTACAGACAGATAGATGGGCGGGTGGGTGGACAGATGGTTCTGGATTGACAATTGTTATCAGAGCAGGCCTATGCTGAAATGTTCACGTACAGCTGTGTTAACAGTGTTTCTGGAATGGATAAAGCTGAAACATACCTTTCCTGGGGAAATGCTGCCCTTAGTTTCTTTTAGTGCTGGTCATGTGTCTAATAGGCTGGGCATTTAATCGCATGGTCTTTGCTGAAAGGGAGGATTAGAGAACTAACTGAAATCTCATCCTCCCCTCTTATATAACCAATTGGTCATCTGGCCAACACTGGAGGGAACCCACATCAGCATTTTCCCCAGGTGTCAGAAAGCCAGAGTTCGAGTGTCGCCGTCTGCGCATGCGCAAGCGCCTGTTGTGGACCATAGAGCCATAATAGGAGCAGTGTCTTTGCATGTACGTGCGCGTCATGCTCACGTACGCGCGCGTCATGCGCGTGTTTGTGCGCACGGGCCGATGTGTCATTTGAACAATTGGCGCCAACTGGGCTATAAAGGCTGTGTTCAGCTATCCTCCTATGCTGTCAGATCGTCAGCTTCCTGTGTTCTGTGTTCTCTGTATCCCGATTACCCGTTACTGACCCGGCTTGGACTACCCTCTGTTGTTGCTTGCTCCCTGAAGACCCCGGCTTGTTTTTGACCTTGATTCTGCCTCACCCCCTGTACTACGTTGCCAGCTCGTTGATGACCTCGGCCTGCTTGACGATCCTTCTGCCTTGTGTGTTCTGCTTCCAGCTCCCTCAGCTCATCGGATCTAAAGCCTTCTGGATCCTCTTCGGTGCATCCGCATCCTGCTTCCTGCCCGGATCTACGCACTTCATCTCATCTCACAGATGCAAGAGGCTAACCAGCCTCTGGCACCCTTGCCCCTCTGTGCCCCGGCGCCCCTGTAACCAATCCAGGTGCTCCGGGACCAGAGCTGTGAGAGAGGCCGCCCTCGTCAACTCAGACTCCCCTAAGGTACGTGACACCAGGAGAGTTATTTCACCCCTTCTGGTAAGCAGAGGTTTATCAATGCCAGGAAGGCTGTTAATGTAGCTTGAACATCCAAGCAAGGGCTTCTTTTACGTAATCTCAGTCTTGAATAAGGATACCAGGTACCTTTAATACAAAACAAGCCATTAAGACCTAGTAACTGTGTCTCATAGTACATATCATAATGTTCATAAATAGGGCTCTAAAATCTGACTTGCTCATTGAGCTCATGTGTAGCTCACTCAACCAACTTGCTGCCTAAGAGTGAACCTCCACTTTGCTCACGCAGGACAAAGCAACAGGTTCCTACCATAGCAGTATCTAACACTTGTATTGCCTTGAATCCTCTGCTGCTCTGTTCACAGCCAACAGCGAGGAGTATACGCCCAGTGTAAGTCCAGTTAATCTTTGTACACAGGGCCCTTTCCCCACCACCATGCAATGGCACCTAAGCGGCCATTTGCCAAACATCAGTTGTGTCACGTCGATGGAGGGGGGTGGTTGAGAATTAGAGAAGACCGGTTGCTTAGTCCATGCATGAGCAAAGTAAAAACAAGATCACATAGGGACTCGTACACACGCATACACATGCAGAATCACATACATGTACGCAATAGGTTGAACTTGAGGGACCTGTGTCTTTATTCAACCTCAAATACTATGTAACTATGTAAAGTACAGGTTCACTTTAAGTGATGGCCGTCAACAGGCAGTTAAAGCTGAACACTGGATAGATATAGAAGAAACCAATGAATGAAGCACTGTATTCACTAAAGCAGTGCAAGTACCTGAATGTGACCTGGTAGCAGCCTCTCCTAATCCCAGTTCAGCAGAGCTCAGACTCTGAGAGGGAGAAGCAGCACAAGGAGTTAGTCAGTTGTGTTGCAATGCTCATGCGCCAACAAAGAGCTATCTGAGCTAGCGGAGAAGGGAGCAGAGTGACAGAGAGATAAGCTCATCAGTCTGCTGCTGCTTCTTCTTGGGCTGTGCCAAGCAACAGAAATGAGTAAATCCTGGGACTGGATGGACAGAAATACAAATTCTTTGGTGGGTAAAACAGCTCATATATGTATTATATCAGTGAGTTTATTGCATGGAGTACAGCGCTAAATCTCGCAGTACCAAGAGATGCTAATAAAAAGCATCCTTAAACTGAAACATGCAATAATATAAATGCCAGCGCACTATTGTTCTTTCCCATTCAGTTTTAAAATAAGTTCACATGACAGAAGACATCTCTTCTCTGTTCTGCTCCTGTGAATGGAAGAATAGCATTACACGGTGCCTGTGTGCATAAGTTGGAACATGATGAGGACTTACGATGACAGGCCGCAGCATGGAGATAAAGGAGCAGAAGCGGCTGCGTTCCTCGATCAGGGCTTTCCTCACCGCCTGCTTCTCCGTTTCTTCCAGCAATAAATATTTATCATTGACGTCCTGCAGGGCGCTGTCCAGCTGAGGCTGAATGTCTCCTCTCCCTGCAAGAAACAATCATAGCTCTAAAGATGCCCACAGATAATAGATGGCAGTCACACGAGAAGGCGTGATCCCACCATCCAAGATATTTCCATAAACGTGCATGCTAGGTACACCAAGGTGTGTTTATGTCAATGGAGGGGGGAAGCAATAGGCTGCCCTACTGATGGGTTAATTCTAAAGGAAACAAAAGCAGTCTGATGAAGAAATCTAATATGGCTGATATACAGTATAGTTCCCCCAGAATAGTTGACCGATATCCAAGTCCTCTAGTAGTTGGTCTACAACTTACAATATTTAATACAATAACAAAATCAAGGAAGAACAAGCAGACAAATAATGTGAAAGTCGCCTAAAACTTACTTTAAGGGTAAATATTACAGTAAAAACTAAAAAAATGTGCTTCATACATACAATGTACTATAGTTGGATCATTAACAATGAAACCTAGGCAGGAGCCTAGAGCCCATTGTGTCCAGGGGGCCCAGCTACAAACAGATTGGACAGCCTGCTTGGTCAAAGCTGTGCACCTGCCTGTCACTGCACAAGGGAAGATGCACATGTAGGCAGTTGATCTTTGATGGAGTGGGCCATTGCAGTCATGACAATGCAAATGGGTGGATTTTTTGTTCCTATTGTAATGCTTATCAATGTCAATCAATGGGGTAGGGAAGGGGGTGCAGGGGGTCTTGTGGCAAAGTTCTCTTCTCATCTCCCCTAGGGCCCCACATGGTCCTAATTCATCTTTGCACTGTACTTTGCCTTTAAAGCACATTTTCCACCCCACAGTTTGTGTTCCCGTCACCTACGTTCCTTTTTTGTTGAACATTATACAACTCTGACATGACAGATAAACAGTGCCTGACACTTTCCAAATGTACTTTCCCAGAATGCTTTGCAACCCTTTTTCCCGTCACTCTATAAAATGAAAAATGGCAATCGGCTTGGAGGTGTAAATCCCTCCGGATCAATTATCTGAAGCATCGATTGTCTTATCACAGGCCAAGTCAAGCCGTTCCAATTTGTAAGAGGTTTCCTCTATGATATGCATCTTGCTTCCACAAGAGCCAACTGGGTGGATTAAAGATTGTGTTATATTGGACGTTGACTGCAATAGATGGGTTTTTAATTGCTCATCGGAGTCTCTTATTTGATGGCACGTAAATAGAGAGCATTCTCTTCACACAGCTGAGTGGAATTGATCGTCTCAGAACTATAGATGAGAGAGAGAAAATCCTGATCTTGGAATGAGACATATTCCTAAACAGAGGCGACTTTCTAAAGCCTGCTGAAGGACTCCGCAGGCAGCCGGTTGTAGACTAACCTAGCTGCCAACACAAAATAGGCTGTTATAGATAATAGGTGCCTTACAGAGTCCATTTATCACAAAAGATAATAATCTTTTTAGACAATCATCTGCTGCTGAGCACCTGCTAAACTACATTTTAGCAATATCAACTCATATACCGGCAGATAATCTAACTGCCCATCTCCTACTATAAGTTGAACCTTCAAATGCAGCTCCACTTTAAATAGATTTCTCCAGCATGGGTAAAATGAGGGTTTGATCTCCCCCAGTCTTTGCTGCTTGCTTGGAGATCCTCTTCCATTTGCAGCACTGCCGTTATTGGCTGACCAGTCATTACTGCTATCCCAGATGTTGCCTGGGAGAGTCTCCTCAAATGGCAGCACTGCCGTTATTGGCTGACCAGTCTTTACTGCTATCCCAAGTGATTTTCCGGGAGAGTCTCCTCCATTTGCAGTACTGCCGTTACTGGCTGACCATTGCTACCAGACTACAAGACACAGTAGATAACAGATAACACAGCAATTCTGTATCCTGCCTCCACTCATGGTCTTCCCATACAAGCAAATGGAAAACTCAACTAGCAACTGCTTACTGTGGAGCATTTTGGGATATTGTATGGGACCCATGAAGCCATGGTCACATGATCCAAGCTAAAAGGGACAGGGGACTAAACGCCAGGCAAAGCCAGCATGTCTTTAGAATTCAGTGGCTCTGGTCCTATCCTTCTGCAAAGATCACATGAACGGATATACAGATCCTAGGATAGACTTCAGCAGGACGTATATACACGTATATATATCTGTAGTTACACTGAAAGTGTAAAAAAAAATTATATTTTCTAAGGATGTATTTTATGTATAAAACCTAACAAATTGCAGAGCTAATATTGGCAGTTCCTTCAGACGCGGTCTGTTCTGACGGCGGGTTTGTGCAGTGTATGAAGCGAGCGCGGAGCTCCTGTCACTCAATGCAGGCTGTGGTTGCCATGGAAACTAGAGAAGTTCTTTAAAAAGCTATAAGGGAGGATAATGACTTACTACACTGCCGTCTGTGCGAAGTCTGGCGGAGTGTAGGGAAACACACAAATGCACTTCCTTAACTTCACTGTCAGCCTACCCCCAGGGGGGGTACAGCCAGCAGTATCGAGAGGCCTTCTTATTATAGACATAAATCTGGTAGTATAAAAGGACTCTCCTCTGCTGCCAATGAAAAGTATTATTATTTTCATACAGGAAATGAATGTAATAAACTGTAAAGTCCAATCTGTAATTTGGTAATAAACATATTGCTGTGAAAAGGAGGGAGGCGCACGCAGGGAAAATGACCAGAGGACTTCAGATGCAGACAGGGGCTCTTTGCTGCCGCAGCAGGGCAGCGTTCCAGTCTCCATGGCAATCACTCCACATCCATCACAGACATGTCAATATACCGAAGCCAAGAGCATTTGCAAGAAAATCAAGATGATGCCAGCGGCATTAATTTTGTTAGCCAGAAAAGCCCCTCTAATGCTCGTTTCTTTTATTACTAAGGGTGTGGTTTCCCAGACTTTGGGACTAAGCTCCACTGACCATGCTCAAGCCTACTGTGAGCACCTCAGTAGAGGGAGCGTGGGCAAGAGGGGGAGCGTGGGCAAGAGGGGGAGCGTGGGCAAGAGGGGGAGGGAGGACAGGGGGTAGAATATTGACAGGGGGTGGAATGTGGCTAGAGGGAAGAATGATTGCGCCAAACCAACTGCTGACAAACATGATGTACTCTCCACACAACTTTCAAGGTGCAGGGAGTGTACTCCATGATTTGTCTCATTAAGCCCTAAAGAAGGGGGTGTGTTCTGGACCACCGAAACGCGCTGGCTGCTCTACTTGAATGCCCCCTGACCCCAATGGGATAAACTTGTATCTGGACTATTTTATTTCATGTGGAGCTTCATCTACCAAGGGGAGAATGTAGACAGGGTCAGGGCTCAGCAACAAATGCATACCGGGGGTTTGGGGCCTGCAGAAGGAAGCAAAGCTTTTTTGATGACAACTTCCTGCTTTCCTGGATACAAATATGTCAATTTAAGCTTAAGTCAAGCCTAAGTAATGACTTGTTATGGCTTCATCTGCAATGTTTGGACAAAGGTTCTCAGATAGAAAAGTGGCAGCAGAACGTACCTTTCTTGGCCTTTTTCTGAAGTTTAAGAGTGTCTGATGACTTTTTCTTGATTTCTTGACGAGCCTTTTTGTACTCTGAAAGACAAATGCAAATAATAACGCACACAAATAACAGCCTGCAGGGTAATGTACTTCTACAGGAAATTGCACTGTACATGCAAATCGGAGTTTAAAGACAATCCTGTCCCCTTCTATGATTGACACAAATTAAGAAAAAAAAATCTCTCCTTTCTTACAGAAATCACTGTTCCAGACTTCGACAGTGGCCGGTCACATGACCATATGCCTAGGCATTAATTGACATAATTTTGGCCAGTTTAATTTTACAGGGGGCCAGTAGGGATAATCAGTAAGGTAAGGGGCTTAGCTTGGGTTGATTTGGTGTGGGGACGCACTGGGGGCTTTAGATGGCATTTTAATGTGCCGAGCCTCCATTGCATCTCTATGCCTTTAAAGAAGAGTGGGCTATCTCCAGGCATACCTGCATTCAATGTATCCACAGCTATACAGTCATGGCCAAAAATATTGGCACCCCTGCATTTCTGTCAGATAATGCAAAACTTCTCGCAGAAAATTGTTGCAATTACAAATGTTTAGGCATTCTCATGTTTATTTCTTTTGTTTGCATTGGTATGACACAAAAAAGTGGAGCAAAAAAAAGCCAAATCCAACACATTCCACGCAAAACTCCAAAAATGGAATGGACAGAATTATTGGCACCTTCTCCAAATTGCAAGAAATAATTGCATTCCAAGTTTCTGATGCGCCTGTAATTTGTAATTGAACTCACCTGCATCAATGAATAGGTGCTGGTAATATAGAAATCACACCGGCAACCAGTTAAAATGTTAAAAAATGTACTCAACCTTTCTGTTGTGTGTCTCTGTGTGCCACACGGAGCATGGAGAAGAGAAAGAGCAGCAAAGGATTTGAGAACACATATTATGGAAAAACATGGACAATCTCAAGGATACAAGTCCATCTCCAGAGATCCTAATGTTCCTGTGTCCCCTGTGCGCAACATTGTAAAGAAGTTTACAGCCCAGAGCACTGTAGCTAATCTCCCTGGACGTGGACGAAAGAGAGCAATTGATCAAAGATTGCAACGAAGGATTGTCCGAATGGTGGATAAAGACGCTCCATCGACTTCCACACAAATTCAAGCTGATCTTCAGGCACAGGGTATAGCTTCAGCTTGCACTATAGTGTCAGCTTGCACTATACGTCGCCATCTGAATGAAAGGGGACGCTATTGTAAGAGACCCAGGAGGACCCCACTGCTGACACCAACATAAAAAAGCCAGATTGGAGTTTGCCAAAACTTACCTGATGAAGCCAAAATCCATTTGGGAGAATGTGCTGTGGACAGACGAAACAAAATTACAGCTTTTTGCTAAAGCCCATCATTCTACTGTTTTCAGAAAAAGTGAGGACTTTAAAGAAAAAAATACAGTCCCTACAGTCAAACATGGTGGGGGGGGGGGGTTCACTGATGTTTTGGGATTGCTTTGCTGCTTCAGGCACTGGATGTCTTGACTGTGCATGGCATTATGAAATCTGAAGTCTACCAAAAAATTCTGGGGTGCAATGTAGGACCCAGTGTCAGAAAGTTGGGTCTCCGTCAGAGGTCATGGGTCTTACAGCAGGACAATGACCCAAACCACACGTCAAAAAGCACTCTAGAAATGGTTTCAGACAAAGCGCTGGAGAGTACTGGACTGGCCAGCAACGAGTCCAGATCTAAATTCCCATAGAGCTCCTGCGGAGAGATCTCAAAACAGCGGTTGGGGAAAAGAACCCTTACAATCTGAGAGACCTGGAGCAGTTGGCGAAAGAAGAGTGTTGCAAAATTCCTGTAGAGAGGTGTAAGAAACTCATTGATGGGGACTGGAAGCCATTGATTTCAGTTATTTTTTCCCAGGGCTGTGCTACCAAATTTTGAGGGTGCCAATAATTTTGTCCAGTCCATTTTTGGAGTTTTGCGTGGAATGTGTCAAGTATGGCTTTTTTATGCTCCACTTTTTTGTGTCATACCAATACAAACAAAAGAAATAAGCATGAGAATGCCTAAACATTTGTAATTGTAACAATTTTCTGCACAAAGTGGTGCGTTATCTTAAAGAAATGCAGGGGTGCCAATATTCTGGCCTTGACTGTATATGCTCCAAGTTAGAGACTCTCATAGATTAGCGTTAAAACCACACTACACAGAGTGGCCTTGACGAGGCAGTGCGACTTCCACTTATTTTACAAAGGTTGTGCAACTAAAACCTCGGTGTAATTTGTTTTTCTTGCAGCGTATAGAGTATGGGCTTAAGCCCAACGTCAATGATGTCAAGGCTTCATTACTAACTTATATAAAGGGACTAGGATTGTTCTGGACAAAATAGGAAATAGAAATCATCTTGTGGCAATGCCAGATAATCAAAAAGCAGGACGGATTCATTTTAAAGCGTATGTAAAGCCAGAACTATTTTTTCTAAAGCATTTGATAAAGTAATGAGGATTTTGAACCCTTGTCAGGTTTTTATTACAGTATCCCTGCTGGGAAGAATCATCTTCTCTATTCATGAGATTGATGTAAAATCCAACTTTTTTTGTCACATGTTTAGGAGCTAATAGGAAATCTTCCAATGAGGAAACCTGTTTTGGTGACTATCTAAGAGGAAAGACCCCTCACCTTTGGAAAGGGTTTATATACACTTGATTGCGTTAAAACAGGAACTCTTTGCTAAAACAGGATGTAACCCAAAATGTTTTCTGAACGGCCATGTATAAAAAATCCCCAGTCACACCTCTTTAAAAAAAATTAACTTAATTAAGTGGACTGATGGGATTTCAAACATTTTCATCATCAATGGAAAGCACCTTTAATGCCTTTAAAGCATATTTATATTTTTGCAGCCAAATTTGAGAAAACCCCACTATAGCTATGTTTCGTGTTTCTATTCACACAACATGCTTAAAAATTATTTTAAAAAATCCTTATTGTTCTTGTTTCTTTTGAGCATAATTAAACATATGACTCTATATAACAGGAGTAGCCAACTTTGGCAATCCAGCTGTGGTGAAATTACAGATTCCATCACGCCCATGGAACGTGTAGATTTATCACAGCAGGAGTGCCGAGGTTGTCTACCCCTGGCCCCAAGCATTTGTTAATGTGATCTCTGCAGAAGGATAGGACCCGAGCTACTGGCTTCCGAAGGCCTGCTGGCTCTGCCTGGGCATTAGTCCCCTGACAGTTTGCAAGCTATTTTGTACAATTTCAAAGTGCAATTACAGAGTCAAACAGAATGAAAGTGTATAAACGTGCAATGTAGCACCCAAGCCTTGAGATATTTAACCCTTGCAAAGGTAGACGGTTTTCACATCTATTTTACAACGAATAATGAGAATTGCCAGCACAATAAAGAAAAGGTTAGTTATGGTAAAAGTAAATCCCCAGCCCCCTTACATACAGTGAGGAAAATAATGATTTGATCCCCTGCAGATTTTGTAAGTTTGCACACTTACAAAGAAATGAAAGGTTTATCATTTTTATCATAGGTGTATTTTAAAATGATAGAGGCAGAATATCAACAAAAAATCCAGAAAAAAACACGATACAAATGTTATAAATTGAGTTGCAGTTCAGTGAGTAAAATAAGTATTTGATCCCCTACCAACCAACAATAATTCTGGCTCCCACAGACTGGCTATGTGGTACACAGATTAGTCCTGTCACTTTAAGAAGGTGCTCCTAATGACAACTCGTTATGTATATAAGACACCTGTCCACAGAATCTCTTTCATCCAATCAAACCTCACCACCGTGGGCAAGGCCAAAGAACTGTCAAAGGACGTTAGGGACAAGATTGTAGACCTGCACAAGGCTGGAATGAGCTACAAGACTCAGCAAGAAGCTTGGTGAGAAGGAAAACTGTTGGAGCGATTATTCCGAAATGGAAGGAATACAAAATAACCATCAATCGCCGTCTGAAGCTCCATGCAAGATGATCATGAGAAAAGTGAGGGATCAGCCCAGAACTACACGGGAGGAGCTTGTGAATGACCTCAAGGCAGTTGGGACCACAGTCACCAAACAAACCATTGGTAACACAATACACTAGCATGGATTGAGATACTACAGCGCCCGCAAGGTCCCCCTCCTCAAGAACTGGCCCATCTGAAATTTGCCAATGAACACCTAAATGGTTCAGAGAAGGATTGGGAGAAAGTGCTGCGGTCAGATGAGACCGAACTTGAGCTCTTTGGCATTAACTCGACTTGCCGTGTTTGGAGGAAGAAAAATGCTGACTATGACCCTAAGAACACCATCCCTACAGTCAAGCACGGAGGTGGAAACATTATGCTTTGGGGCTATTTCTCTGCTACAAGTACAGGCCGACTTTGCCGCATTGAGGGGCCAATGGACAGGGCAATGTATTGTAAAACCTTGGATGAGAACCTCCTTCCCTCAACCAGAACACTGAAGATGGGTCTTGGATGGGTCTTTCAGTATGACAATGGCCCAAAACATACCATCAAGGCAACAAAGCAGTGGCTCAAGAAGAAGCACATTAAGGCCATGGAGTGGCCTAGCCAGTGTCCAGACCTTAATCCTATAGAAAATGTATGGAGGGAGCTGAAACTTCAAGTTGCCAAGCGACAGCCAAGAAACCTTAAGGATTTAGAGAAGATCTGTAAAAAAAGAATGAACAAAAACCTCTCCTGAGATGTGTGCAAACCTGGAAACCAACTAAAAGAAACGTCTTACCTCTGTGCTTGCCAACAAGGGTTTCTCCACCAAGTACTAAATCATGTTTTGCTTGGGGGATCAAATATTTATTCTACTCACTGAACTGCAACTCAATTTATAACATTTGCATCGTGTTTTTTATGCATTTTTGGTTGATATTCTGTCTTCATCATTTAAAATACACCTTTAAAATTTAAAAATTATAGACCTTTTATTTCTTTGTAATTGGGCAAACTTACAAAATCTGCAGGGGATCAAATCATTATTTGTCACACTGCAAAAGAAGAAAGCTAGGTAAGAGAGTTATAAACAAGTAACAATATAAGCAGCAATTATTATTATTTATTTTAAAGCTATGCTGTGTGAATGGGAACATGTAAAAAACATAAAGTAGGTGTTATCCCAACATGGCTGCAGAAGTGGAAAAACACTTTAATACAGTGGTTTGAACTTTCAATAAGCTCCAGTGATTGCTACCTTTAGCATGGTCCTTGTCGAGCTGATTAGCAACCTTCTTCCATTCCTCTACTTGCTCTTGCAGCGGATTGATCAGACAGTCAATCAAAGCGCTGAGATGTAAAATAAACATAAAAAGCCATCAGCCTGCAGCATTCTCCAGAGCGACATCATCATCCTCCCTTCCCCCCCAAAAAACTTGCATGATTAAATGTACATCAAGCACAGCAGGTAGATGGGTGTATATTTGCATCATTTTGTCTTTGTCTCACAGGGTTGGAAAATTTGGCCACTCCAAAAATCAGTGATTACAGAACACTGAGCTAAGGGCGATGTGCGTTTCAACATCTAGTGAGCGAGCTCTGCTGCACTAGTAGAGATTGACAGTAATAAACCAGATATTGGAGATATTTAAGGAAATTTTCACATTTGGAATTTGTCACATTTTTTAAATTTGCCTATGTGTATCATTTGTAGTGATACAAGAACAAGGGGGCAGCTATATTTGCTCATTACATCTGCAGTCCCTGCTTCCTGCCTTGAAGTTCTACACAATGAATGTGCTTTACTGCTTCTCCTCACAATACAATTCTATGAGCCGGCTGACACATTGGGATTTATTCATAAAAGAAAAACGCAGATCTATTCATCTTACAAATCTGCATGTACATTCATTTTGGGCAAAAACAAATATTAGTAGATTTTCTTTCCATGTCGAAGGTGATTCATTCATAAGATTACAGTGAATCAGGAAAACACTTCACAATGGCCACTAGATGGAGTCAAGGATCATAGGAAATAAATACTTATGGTATTATGGTCTGGGGCCCCCTGCACTGCAGAGAACTGGTCGTTTTTACTGGAATGGTCGGGGAGGAAGCCTGCGGGGCAATGTGGAGTAAGGTTTCTCTAAAACGTACCCCCTTGACAAAATGAGTATTACATCTTTATTTTATTTTTTTTGGAGTTAAGCTTTAAAGGGGAAATCTAAGGAGCTGACACCCCTATGTTTTTTTTTTAATTGTTAGTTAAATAAAAATGGGGGTGCTACCTAATTGCCCAGTCACAGACTCAGAAGAAGTATGCACCCATTGAATGGCAGTACATTCTTCTTGCAAACCAAGGATCAGACTGACATTCTCCTAACTGGTGGTGGGTGTTACAGGGTGCGTTATGAGAGAATCCAGTGTAGTGGATAAGAAATCGTGTAAGGGGCCTCAATATGTAAACTAATGAATGAAACGACTAAAGACAAGAATTATAGGAAGGTGGATTGAGCAGAGGGGAGCTTATGGTAGGTTAGATGAACATTATTCCCCATCCTAAAGTGACACTAAACTCACGAGTTATTCCTAAAAATGCAATCAAGTACCTTAACTATTAACAGAAATGTATCTTATTTGTGAATTACTCGGCTGTAGATCCTCAAATCATCTCTGAATTGGTGCTGACACCGTCCTTCCTTCTGTCTGAAGGGGGGCTACTTTTGTTCCCCATGGTCCCTGTGCGTGTTGTACAGTACTCAATGCTCCAAGCTCACTCCTGTGATAAACTACAATCTCAATGCAAATGAGTAAACTAATCATGAGATTGTAGTCCATCACGGTAGCGAGCTTGGAGTGGTGACTACTTTACAACACACACAGGGACCACGGGGAACAAAAGTATCCCCCCTCCAGAAGGAAGGACAGTGTCAGCAACAATTCAGAGATGATTTGAGGATCTACACCCGAGTGATACACAAATAATATACATTTCTGGTAATAGTTAAGGTACTTGAATGTATTTTTAGGAATAACTCCTGAGTTTAGTTGCACTTTAACCATAAAGAGAAAAAAAGGGCAACACTGCAAAGTGTGGAAAGAAAAAAATGTATACATTGCCAGACCTGGAAAACTGCCTCAGTTTGGACTCTATGCTACGATGTCTCATGCACATCCGGGTCAAAGCTGAACCAACTTCTCTTGTTGCCCCTGAAAGACAAAAATGTTTATAATGAAATACAAGACTATCAAAAGGTTTTAACTTACTGTTACTTAAAGCTCAACTCTACCCAAAACCGCTGACATTTTTACATGGTTTTCAGACAAGCTGATCCACACCATCATCCTATCTCTCTTGAAGACACAAGCAGTGAGATGCTCTCATTAGAATTCCCAGTTCTGCCAAACTACAGGAGTCATTACAAAGCCACATAATGGTGTCAATCAAGTGACACCTTCATTATGCCTTTGTGGTAGGGGACGAAGGCACAAATTGTAAGGAGTCAACTAAACCAGGGGTGGGCAAACGTTGGCGAATGCCAGCTGTGGTGAATGTACAAATTCCATTAGGCACTGGAAGACTCCGACAGCCACAAGCATGAACCCTAAAGGCAGATGCATGATGGGATTTGAGGTCTCACCACCGGTCGAGGGCCGGAGTTTGCCTACCCCTGAACAATACCAAGCAACATTTAACATCTAAGCATAGTTTAGACAAAAGGTGGGCTAGAAAAGGGAGCCAATCAGGTTCCACTGTAAAGCGTTGGGACCAACCACCTGAGGGCGGCCATGGTCCAGTGTTCTCAAAAGTTTTCGCAACCCTCATTTACCTTTCACTCACATCATTTAGTTGGATTATTAAAATAACTCCATATAGATCTTCTCATAGGTCAAGTTAACATTGTAAGCTTGATGAGGTGATCGTCATCTTACGTCTATGGGATCTTATAAAGACAACCTATACTCCAGAATTAAAGGAAACCGCTACTGAAAAAAAAATACACAGATGCCTTTGCTGAACCCTTCTTTTGAAAATGGTGATCTCAAAAGAGGTCAGCAACAACATCCTCCATGTCTCTCACTAAAGGTTAGCTTTAACTTTAAGTTACTTTACCAGCCAACAAATGGTAACTTATGGAGTGAAAATCTACTTTTTGCTGAAATGACAGCTCCATGCTCTTCCAGTAAGGCATTGTCCATGTGATCTTTGCTACAAGGGTTTTGTGGACTGAGAGTGAACTTTCCCAGTGGCAGCAACCATGGGACCAACCGCCTGAGGGCGGCCATGGTCCAGTGTTCTCAAAAGTTTTCGCAACCCTCATTTACCTTTCACTCACATCATTCAGTTGGATTATTACAATAACTCTGTATGGGTCTTCTATAATGGCACAAAGAATAACATTTCAAAACATAGAGGTGTTTAACATTCCTGGAATTTTCTTTTGGTGGGAGAAATAAGATAAAATTATAAAATGAAGTTCCTCTTTGCATTATTGCACACAAACACAAGGAGGCACTGTTGCATTAGCCAAAATAAATCCATAACACCACCGCTACGAAGAAAACAATAATTTTCATGAATTGCTTGCTGTACGTCAAGTTCAAATGTCAAAGCATGTCCAATGTATCAGATTCCATCATTAAGAAATGAAGTACAAGGCTGTCCTGTCAGAGCATTGTTATCGTGTATATAATGTAGTACGCCAGTGAGACTGCTGAAATAGCAGGATGGAAAATTAGTTGCGACATGTCAAGAATAGGTTGTTATGATGGCTTATAATGTTCTGTCCAAGCCCAGAGCTTTGTCCATTGAATAATAAAAAAAAAGAAGTCTGCCGCAGAGTCTTGCGTAATTCAGTGTACTGAAGGCAAATGGATATGTATATACAATACACAGCCTGGCCAAAAAAAGTCACACACTCTAATATTTAGTTGGACCGCCTTTAGCTAGGAGTACGGCACGCATTCTCCGTGGCATCGTTTCAATAAGCGTATGCAATGTCACAACATTTATTTCCCTCCAGAGTTGCATTCAATTTTCACCAAGATCTTGTAGTGATGATGGGAGAGTGGGACCACTGTGTAAAGTCTTCTCCAGAACATCCCAAAGACTCTGAATGTGGTTAAGGCCTGGACTCTGTGGTGGCCAATCCATGTGTGACAATGATGTCTCATGTTCCCTAACCACTCATTCACAATCTGAGCCCGATGAATCCTGGCATTGTCATCTTGGAATATGTTCAATATGCCATCAGGGAAGAAAAAATCCATTGATGGAAAGACCTGGTCATACGGAGACAGCTGGACTTTTTGGGGGGCATACTGTTGCTGAACACAGACCTGACCAACTGAAGCAACACTGCCCAAAACCCAGGTGGTGACTTATTTTTTGGCCAGTGTATTTGGGGTTATTATAAACACAGTTACCTTAATTGTAAATGTGAATAAAAGAGACTCTTCAAGTCCTAAAACCAGTGCTCCATCAACGTGGTTTAGCCACCTCCATGACTGTGAACCATTGGTGGGACTTGTGGACAGGTTTGGGAAATATGGGTGTAATGCAGGTAAATGCCATAGGTAGCAACATTATGTCGAACTGCAACAACTTTCAAAGAAGCAGGTCACCAGCACTCAGTAATTTAAATGAATATGTCCTTTTTTATTGGACAAAAATGTCACAATGATCAGAAAAGCCGACGTTTTGGGGCCGCGCAGGGTCCCTTCCTCAAGGCAGAAAGATGTGGCACATCTTTGGTCACATCTTTCTGCCTTGAGGAAGGGACCCTGCGCGGCCCCGTAACGTCGGCTTTTCTCATCATTGTGACATTTTTGTCCAACAAAAAAGGACATTCATTTAAATTACTGAGTGCTGGTGACCTGCTTCTTTGTTCTGTGTTTGCATGGCGCCATCCGTGGTTGTTACTACAAGCACCATCGTCCTTATTGGCCGGGACTGCTGTAAGGTGTGCAGAGGGCTCCCCCATCGATCAACACCTGCAACAACTTTCCACATTCACAGAGACAGATGGCCTATAACAGGGCTCAACATTTCAAGTCCTGAGCTACTAGCCAGGCCTTAAGAGTTATAATACACCCCTATGTAATGCACTTACAGGGAATGGCACTTTGCACATTCAGGACAAAGAGACGGGTTCTCTCTTTAAGGCATCCCTCCCTCCCACCTCCGCTGTGCTTCCCTGCCACAACCCTGGGTGTATTCCTTGTGTAAGGTCCTTGTTAGAAGGACATGCTCATTGGAGGCGAGAGAGCAACAGAGATAAGCTCATCAGTCTGCTGCTTCTCCATTCTCTGTCCAGTCACAGGCTGGGGGAGGGACAAGAACTGTAAGTGTTGCTTAACTGTGCAGAGACCAATCAGGTTTTCTGCCCTGCCAGACAATCATGCAAAAACAACCAGATCATTTCTCATGTAAACAGCATGTGCGGTCAGTGATGACAGCATTACAGCGGGCTGTGTGTACAAACTGCTGAACAACTGTTATGTTCACTGGGAACATTCTAGCAGTGCATGATTCAAGGAAAACAAAAATGCTCTTTGCACAGGTGTCATGTACTTACATAAGCTTCCATCTTTCTCACGAAAGCAACTTGGCAAACATGTCTTAACAAGAAACTGCATGTTTGTTTTTCTCTCTCGCTCAATTAAATGTGCCCTCCAGGTGAGATATATATATATATTACACACACACACTATACGGATTTTGGGCAACTACATTACCTTACCTGCATCTGTTCCGTAGATATGGATATGAGCTTTGTCATGGTTCTTCCTGAACACTACCAAGTGCATACAAAAGGATAAGTGCTCAGAATTCATTGATCACAGTAAATAGCTACAACAGCCTTGGATAATTCACAGCAAACATCGCTCAGATTCCCAAACTGGCTTACACTGTGATGGCATCCCAGGTGCAGGCAAACAAGCTTGTTATTAGCGCCTATAAAAGCTAAATCCAGAAATAGCCGCACTCCAAGGGTTTTTACTGAAAGAAAAAAAGTATTTATGGAGCAAATACATACTGTGAATTTCTTCCCCGTGTATGCTCAACGACTAACGCGTTTCCCCATTCTGGCTTACCCCCCTAGAGATCACTCTCCTGAGAACACGCAAAGCTGGAATGGCAAAATGTGTTAGCGTATACATGGGGAGGAACTTTACAGTATGTATTTGCTCCATAAAGATTTACTTCCGTAGAAGACCCTTGGAGTGTGGTTATTTCTGGAGATAGTTACAACATCCAATGCATTTTGGGAACCTAACACTACCCCCTTCATCGAGGCCTAAATACTGGCATTAAAACAACCTGAGATGCTGGATAGTGATTGCAAAGTAGAGTGGACCAACCACTGTCGTTTCTTCAGACTGACAGCCATTTGCAGCCAAGGTCCAAGGATGCAGCCCTGCATCCCTGGGGATTTAAATGCCAATATTCAAGCCCTGAGGAATAGGGAGTGTTGAGCCCCTGAAATGCGCTGGTTGTTAACTGCTTACTGTGACAAAAAAAAAAATGGCCCCATCAACCTGTATGCACTGTAAACTACTTCAGGGTGCCTCTGGAAGACCCCCAGCTAAAAGAGCTGAAAAATTTGACCTACTACTGTTCACTTACCATTGGGATCCTGCACTCTGCATTTAGCAGTGTTCAGCAGAGAATGTGCTTGTAAAGACCTTTTTGCTAGGAATGTTTAGCATGTGTTCTCAAAGTCACATTGCCAGAAGGATGGGGAGTCCTGTAAATTCCTGCACTGTACTGTTACCTTGGTTGCAAGGAAATTTTGGATAGCCAATATAAAGTTTTTTTTCCTGCCATCTTCGGCACTGCGACACTGTCCAACACTGCTGTATGAACGGCATTTGCCAAGCGGAAGATGTATACATTGACCCCTAGGTTTTATCCTAATTTGGCTCCAGAAGTGGAAAACCCCTTTAAATTGCACATAGTCTTTCAGCAGTTTTAAAAAGGAGCTTGAGAAAGTCTTCAGTGAATTTTTTTTATACAACAACCTTCTAAGGTCACGAGAAGTGAAGTTTGTGCCTCCACCCGTATGGCGATGTTGACAATTACAGGCTTCCCAGCATAATGAAATGCTCTGACCACAAAAGAGACGACTGCTGTGGTGTCTCCAAATGACAGGTGGGCAGAGAGGCGTTCTATAAAAAAAGTTGAGGGACGAAGGAATCTTGAAATTACAGGCTCCGTTGGCGGAGAGGCCTAAGCGTAGGGAAATGAGAGGACGGCCCGGGGTCAGCCTAGGGCTCCCTTCCCTAGCTGTGACAGTTGCATTTACAGAGATTAGGAAATTAAACTAACGAGGGAGGAATGTTTATTAAATGCCGCGCTTGAATCGGCCAACCAGCAGGCATATATTTTGACAGAATTTGTCACACTCCAGCTGCTGCAGTTACCGAAAGAGATATTAATCTCCGTAGTTTGTAACAGGCCCTCCCGAGTCCTCTGCAATATCAACACTGGCAGCGCGACGCACGGAGTAGGTGGCCTGATTAAAAAGCGCTGCACTTCTGATTTACTTGGGGGAAGATTCTCTTCTATATACAACCAGAATAAACGTTGCTTTGTTCATCTCCGATAATTCGCAGGACCACCAGGAGTCCAAGTTGACGTATATAACGGATCCATTAACATTTACAAGAACGATACAAATAGACGCAAATGTTTCCATAACTTAACTAGATTTTTCTGCACCGGCATCTTTTTCTTTTCTTCTTTTAATTTACATGTTGTAGTTGTGAATTTTTATAAGACTTTTTTTTTATTAAAAGGTTGTGTTTTTTGTTAACTATAATAATTACTATATAATTCATAGAATACCACGGTCACTTATTTATATGGTGCCAACAATGTATGCAGCACTTTACATAGTTCCACATTCACATCAGTCCCTGCCCTCAAGGAGCTTACAATCTAAGGTCCCAATCTAAGGTCCCTATCTCACATACACTATATTGCCAAAAGTATTGGGACGCCGGCCTTTACACGCATGTGAACTTTAATTGCATCCTAGTCTTAGTGCGTAGGGTTCAATATTGAGTTGGCCCGCCCTTTGCTGAAAACAGCTCCAACTCTTCTGGGAAGGCGTCCACAAGGTTTAGGAGTGTGTCTATGGGGATGTTTGACCATTCTTCCAGAAGCGCATTTGTGAGGTCAGGTTCTGATGTTGGACGAGAAGGCCGGGCTCGCAGTCTCCGCTCTAATTCATCCCAAAGGTGTTCTATCGGGTTGAAGTCCGGACTGTGCAGGTCAGTCAAGTTCCTCCACCCCAAACTCGCTCATCCATGTCTTTATGGACCTTGCTTTGTGCACTGGTGCGCAGTCATGTTTGAACAGGAAGGGGCCATCCCCCAAACTGTTCCCACAAAGTTGGGAGCATGAAATTGTCCAAAATATCTTGGTGTGCTGATGCCTTAAGAGTTCCCTTCACTGGAACTAAGGGGCCAATCCCAACCCCTGAAAATCAACCCCACACCATAATCCCCCCTCCACCATACTTTACACCCATTACAATGCAGTCAGGCAAGTACCGTTCTCCTGGCAACCGCAAAACTCAGACACGTCCATCGGATTGCCAGAGAAGCGTGATTTGTCACTCCAGAGAACACGTCTCCACTTCTCTAGAGTCCGGTGGCGGCGTGCTTTACACCACGGCATCCCACGCTTTGCATTGCACTTGGTGATGTAAGGCTTGGATGCAGCTGCTCTGCCATGAAAAGCCATTCCATGAAGCTCTCTACACACTGTTGCTCTGCCAATCTGAAGGCCACACGAAGTTTGGAGGTCTGTAGCCATTGACTCTGCAGACAGTTGGTGACTTCTGCGCACTGTGCGCTTCAGCATGCGCTGACCCCGCTCTGTCATTTTATGTGGCCTACCACTTCGTGGCTGAGTTGTTGTTGTTCCCAGTTGCTTCCACTTTGTTATAATACCACTAACAGGTGATTTTGAGGGAGGTCCCAATACTTTTGGAAATATAGTGTACTTACTGGGCTGATTTACACAGGAGACGATTAGTACCTGGAGGAAACCCACGCAAGCACAGGGAGAAACTCCCTGGAAACTCCTTGCAGATAGAATCCTGACCGGGTCTGCAAGGCAGAAGTGCTAACCACTAAGCCACTGTGCTGCCCACTTTTGATGTGATTTGCGCTGTGCCGTTCTATTGTGGGAGAAAGTATAGGACCCTACAATAGGCCCTTGGAGCTGAGAACATCTATTCTTCACATTCACCTGACTAAGAAACTGGTGCTCCCAAAACACATTACTGCCAACAAGGTGAAGCAGGTAAATTGGTGCTCGGCAGCTATGTCTGGATAAAAAGAAAGGTAGGAAGGATCACCTGCATGCATTTTACAGTTTTGTGTTGTCGTAATGAAAGGACGACATACTACTCACATCCCAGAATGCAATGCTCAGCACTTTAAGGTCTTATTGGCAGGCCTGGGTATCACCCTGGGCCATGCCTAGGCAACTACTGAGTGTACATGCACAGGCATACTGGGAGGACTCCAGCCAATGCTGGGAGAGGGGAAGACAACATTAAAGGGACAACTGGTAGTATTCTTGCTGGGGTACCAGTTGTGTCTTGGGGGGGGTCCTCACACAACACTACTTAATGGAAGACATTTTTTATTTGTGTTAATCTCCCAAAGCTCACATATATTTATCCATGAATGTTACTGAAAGCTCTTTTACATAAACCAGCTTGAAATGTATGTTTAGAAGACCTTTAATAACAAATGTAGGAGTAAAAGCTGCTTACTCGTGTCCTTAAGTCTTCTACTGTCCGGTCTCCTAAGGTCTCTGACACTGCAGTAAGACTTCTCTTGGAGCTTTAACTGTGCCTTGGCTTAATCCTCCTGTTATTTAACACGAGGTAGGGATATAAAGGAGGAGGGGGGATGGACAGATGAACACAAGCTGGATCAGATCACGCAGCTCAGCGAGGGCATATGAATGAAATGGTGACTTGATAAACTGTCTCAAGTATGTCACATGTGATACCATCCCTGCCATCAATTCCTGTTCAAGACGTCCATACAAAAAGGCCTCCAAATTTCTCATCAGAGGTTCTCTTTAAACTTGTTAGATAAGCGAACATGTGCAAAAGCTTTTGTTTTAGCAATTTAGCTCAATATTCCCTAGGTATAAATCCACTTTGCACCATATGCATTTGCATTCCCAATATTACCTTGTAAAAGTAGCAGTGACATCTTTAGTATGCTGCATATTATTATTATTATACAGGATTTATATAGCGCCAACAGTTTGCGCAGCGCTTTACAATATAAGGAAGACATTACAGTCACAACACAATTCAAGACAAGATGGTAAGGAGGGCCCTGCCCCTGAGGGCTTACAACCTAAAGGGAGGGGCAAATGATACATGAGGAGGTAGCTGTGTGGGGATGAATTGTTTGAGAACGTGATAGTTCAGTGATTAGGTTGAGGTGGGATAGGCTTCCCTGAAGAGATGAGTCTTAAGGGATCGCCTAAAGGAAGTCAGAGTGGGAGATAGACGGACAGGTTGGGGTAAAGAGTTCCATAGGATGGGAGAGACTCTAGAGAAGTCCTGGAGGTGAGCATGGGAGGAGTTGATGAGGGAGCTGAAAAGCAGGAGGTCTTTGGAAGAGCGGAGGGGGCGGTTAGGGTGATACTTTGAGACAAGGTTGGAGATATAGCCGGGGGCAGAGTTGTGGATGGCTTTGCAAGTGGTTGTTAATATTTTGAATTTGATCCTTTGGGCTATTGGAAGCCAGTGGAGGGATCGGCAGAGGGGATTGCAGACACTGAGCGGTTGGTTAGGTGAATGAGTCCGGCAGCAGCATTCATGACATACTGAAGGGGGGAGGAGCCTGTGTAGAGGTCGGCCAATGAGGAGGGAGATGCAATAGTCAAGACGAGAGATAACAAGTGAGTGAATGAGTAGCTTTGCGGCTACTAGCCTGTGCAGAGGGGGGAAGAGCTATGGGAGGGCCCTAATAGGCCCCATCCACTACATGCTGCCTGCAGAAATCTACAGGATGGGGCGGAGACAAGACCAGTCACTCTGCACAACGGGGGAGAGCAGCAGTGACCGGTCTTTATTACAGGGAGCTCATAGTTTCACACTGGATTACTGCACAGATCTGAAATAAATAAACAAAGCTCTTCAAGATGCAAGTATGTATAGACATGGCTCTTGCATACAGACAATATTTGCTTATCCCGGAGTTCAACTTTAAAATTTAACCAAAAGCTTAATTAGTAACTTGGTGCAAACAGCACAAAACTACTGCAATACCAAGAAAGCAGACGGCCTCTAATTCTCTAGACTGGGCTGCAAGCATGCTGTTTGGAATAGAACTGAAGACTGCAGCATGTTATTGAATAAAGCCAAATTATCTATGCTGTACAGCTCTCCATCTATTACAGCATGAAGGCCCCCTTAGGCTGAGTGTATGAGGTTACCATGACGACTATTGCGGCACAGGCTGATAGGACACGCTAGGTCTTTACATCAGGCACATCACACTCAAATGGAACAGTGGACCAAATTAGGTAGAATAAACCGGAAAGGGGCCGCATCGAGGGCTACGCCATATAAACCCCTTTAAAAATGCTACAGCACCATTGACAATTAACATAACAATAATCGCTGCAACATTTTATCCTTGAGAAAGATTTTTGTTTTCGTTTGAAGGGAATACAATGTATAATGTGATAACATTTAGAAGGAAATATAACATGTATCAGCTATAGAACAGCCAGAATCATATTCCATTTCAAGTTTAACTGCAATTTTAGTTTAATACAGCAAAACAAAACGAGTGCAAAGCCTCACAGTTCACTTCCTTTATAAACCAGCATAACCTGAGTAGAAAGGTCTGCCCCTGCCAGCTTGCTGTAGAGAAGAACCTTTGCTCTCTGTGTGGAACCAAGCCGTCTCTCTGCAGTGATTCCACATGCCGCCGCCGCCCCC
>NW_017306834.1:869998-870311 GCF_000935625.1 Nanorana parkeri
ATCTATGTTACAGGATGATTGGAGAGCTCTAGCTATAACTCAGCAGGAGGCATGTCAGACCTCTGTGGAGAGGCCACTGCTTCCACACAGAGAGCAAGGGTCCATCTTTGCAGCATGCTGGCAAAGGCTTTTCTACTTAGGCTGTGGCTGCTTTCTAAAAAAGAATAAACTGTAAGACTTCACCCACCTTTGGCTTTTTTATGTAACCGGAATGTACTGAGCCACTTTAAAACAGAATTTAAAAAGGGATATTAAACCTTTGCTGTAATTTTTTCGTTTTATAATGAGAAGGTCCACACTGTTCTGCTTTGTG
>NW_017306834.1:870355-883466 GCF_000935625.1 Nanorana parkeri
GCTAGCTGCAAAGGGAACCCAAGGGGAATTCCTAGATTCACTATTCGTCTACAAGCTACACGATCATAATGCCAACCTTTTCAGTGCCTGATTGGCATCTCTGCCCCTAGATCTGAAATTTTACGATTACGGAGTCAAGAAAGCTGAACTGGAGATAGAAGGAAATGGGCATACAGAGTGTATTCCTTCATCTTGTTTTCACCATGCCTGAAGGAAAGGCATTCATATAAGTGTACAACCAAAGTATATTAACCTCATCCTTTAAATGGTACAATCTACGCTTCCCTATTCACCTGTACACAAACATGTTCCTGCCATAAACCAACAATCCTCTCTATATGGTGCTGTTTCAATAGCAGTTTCCTTGAAATAAAGGAAGCTTGTGGCAGACATAAATCTTATACAGTACGCTACAGGTCAGAGTCTTGCTCTCTTTGCTGCAGTAAAAACTTTAACAAACACTTAGCACATTCCTGGCTTGTTACGGTCAAGTACCCAGAAGTATTTTACACAAGTGCCATCCACCGCCAACAAGCTGCGGTATACATCTGTCTGCTGAGGCAGATGGTTAAACTTTACAACGCTGCCAGTGTTTATCATCTAATGGCCCATTATGGTAGGGGGTTCCATTAATACTTTATTACTTTCTCAGATGATCAGATTTAACCTGCCTTTTCATTAACACAAAGCCTTGCTTAATCTAATATGCAAGAGCATAAAAAAACAGAGAGGTGGTGGAGATGGATAGGCAGAAAGCCTGCACAGAGATACATATTGGCCCTAAAAGTGAGGATCGGAAAAGGTTGGGTTCCAGGCACTGTCCTCTGTAGCTCCTAGATATGGATAAAGTTAGTATCTCCTTTTCTGGATGGCCCTAAAACAGAGGATGTGAAAAGGTTGGAAAAGTGTGTTCATTGGTTTCCGGGCATTGCCCTCTGTAGGCATCCACCATTTGTAATTTGCTCTAAAATGGAGCATATGAAATGGTCAGAAAGTATGTTCCCGGGTTGCAAGCACAACCCTCTGTAGCTCCAAGATAGGGACAAAGTTGGCATCCTCCTTTTCCGATTGGTCCAAAAATAAAAAATCTGAAAAGGACAGAAAAGTGTAATCCTGGACTCTAGGTACCGCTATCTGCAGATGTCAGAAGGGGAAAGCACAGAAATGTGTCAAGAGGATGCAGTCCTAACATGAAGCACTATATCAATAACTGCTGATTTTGACCATTATGGAAAACACATATTGAAGGTATATCAAGAAGCCAAATCAGCAATTGATTTATCCAATCAGTGTCCCCATCCGGGGAAGGTACATTGTTTTCAATAGGGCTTGTCCACATCACTCTAGGAAGCTTTGTGTCTGTGAAAGTTCTCATTCATCCAGGTCATGGTATACTTTGCACTGTTGCATCCCTCCTACAAACCAATGAGATCTCCATTACTGGCGCTCTCAGCTAATTGGTTTGTAGGATAGAGGCAAGCATGGCAAAGCTCGGAATTGGAGCTGGTGGAGGCATCAGGGCACAGAAGGAATTTTTCTTTTTAGAGGTCCCTCAGGACACCCTGTCATATCTGCCCTCACTCCCTAATATTTCTTTTCAAAGAAAAGACAAGCTGACAGGTTCTCAATTTTTGCACAATCTGTATCTGAACTGGCCACAACAAATCAATTCAATTAAAAAACAAGGCTCTTCTATGAAAACACTATTTATGAAGACATTTGTCAGGCCCATAGTGAAGAACTCAGGACTCGTATGTGGCTCTCCTACCTCTACAACATGTCACAGCTACCTAGGTCTGAAAGAGGGGAAAACAACTTAACATCTGCTCACATGAAGTAAAAGAAGCTTTCCATCCTATGCCTCATGTGTAATGGATGAAGATATGGTGGGGTGGGCACAGACTCCGTATGACTCTCGAGTTTCCACCTGGTTGGTAAAAATGGGAATTGTTGCCAATGTAATTAACAGGAAAGATACCATAAGACCAGTATTTTACCCCAGAAAAGGTGGCAACCTTTAGGCTTTAACTGATCCAAAAACAGGACAGATTATCTCCGACGTCTTATTTAGGAGATCAGCCAATCTAAGCACACATAGCCCTCCTGGCTGTTAAATAGTTTTAATAAGAGATCTACACAACTCTACCATAAAAATGTTTTAGTCTAAACTGGAGTTCCTGAAGAGGAATCAACTCCAGCATTCCTGGACTCTCCAGAGTCCGGCTCTAATAATACTCCCCCAGCTGCGTACACAGAAAAGCTAATGAGCACTGACTCAGGGCAATCCATGTTTGCTAATACTTCTGTGAAAATAATTAACACACACTGCAGCAAATTGTTATCTCTCTGCTGACAGGTACTGATGGTGTTCAGTGCACACAAAGGCCTGTAACAGCCTAACTCCATAGAGTTGCAGCATTCCTACTTAAGCATGTGGATACGAGGAGCTCACATACACCAATGGTTTACAGAATTCCATGAAAAAATGATAAAAGCAACTTTTAAGTAATGTTCAGTTATACATTACTGTCAAAAGTCATGAAACCATCTTTCAATTCAGCTACAGTGGTACCTTGGTTCACAAACTTAATTCGTTCCACGATTCTGGTCGCAAACCGAATCAAACTGTGATCAGACCGGGATCTCGACTAGAGGAAGCCACGACCACGTGTCGGAGCGGGGAAGATGGCTGCGGTTGTGTTCATCACCCGATACGGAGTTTGTGAACGGAAGCAACATTTTGCTGAACTTCCTGTTCGTGAAATGAATTGTGAACCGAGGTACCACTGTATATATTTATAATGATCTTGGGGCAAACCTGTGCTTCGCCCATTCAGACCAATGGAACAGGTTTGCTTCATTCTCCACATATAACCCCATCATATACTAACCTTTCCTTCCATCTCCCACTGCTCTGTACACCTCCAGGAGCTCGGGAAGCTATAGTTCTGAATACTATGACCCCATCCAGTGCCTCCTAGGTTACACAGGGCTTTCCTTTCAATCCCAGCAATGGAACAGAGCATCGGTAGCATGAAAGGAAGGAAAGTATGCTCTGCAAGGAAGATCTGCATTAAAGCCCAACTCCATTTTTTTTTCTTTTAAATTACCCTGCTGTAGTAAAAATTTTAAAAGCCGCTCTAGTCCCCCGTAGACACCCAAATTTGAAAGGATGTCACCAGCACACCATGTGCGGCCCCGAAAAGTGCTTGTGCTGGAATGGCAGTATTCCATCAATAAATGGGCTTGTGCTAATTTCACGTTATCATGGTGTGCTGGTGACATCCTTTCAAACTTGTATATCCTACAGGGCGCCATCTGGGGTCACTGTGAGCACCCACCTGGATCTTACAGACCATCATGTCCAGTAAGGAGTGCAGGAAGACACCTGTGTATTACCCCCGAAGACACCCGTCTCTGATGCCAGTTCCCTTCAAGTTGAACGCTCAACCATCATCATTTAGCCCACTTACTATTAGCCAGGGCTGTCAAAAACCCACCCCTCATGGAGGCCTGTACTCAAGCTGCCCCGGACTTACAGGAGAATGGTGGTGCTAAAGAACTTACCACCCTGTGTGATGTTCACTAGTAATCCAAAGAACAAGCAGAGAGGAGCCAATGGCATATGATCTACAGAACTGTTGGGTCTGATACGTGTTGTGGATTCACAAATATTTTCTAAAATATATCTTTTAGGGCTTGTCCACACCAAATGCAGACCAGATCTGCATGAGTTTCTGCACACGCATTGCAGTGTGTTATATTGTGTTTTTTGCCGCGTTTTGGGCCGGTTTTGGTTAAAATGGGCTTTCAGTGCATTGCAGGGCGTTTGCATGCGTTCCAGAGCAGGTAAAATAGGGCTTGCTGCAGTTTTTTTTTTACATGCTCTGGAACTGAACGCTGCGGTGTCAACTAGAGCCCAAAATAACATTGGACGCAGTTTTGATCCGGTCTAACTGCTCTGCTCCTGGAACGTGCTTGGTGTGAACAAGCCCTAAAGAAACAGCGGCATGCTGTCAATTTTTACCCAGTGTTTTTTTATTTGTAAAATCTAGTCAGCTCCAAACTTATGATCCTCACTTTCTGGTCGCTCATCTCTAATGCATTTCCCCCAATCGGGCTTAGTAACTCTACGACTACACTTGATTAGGTGAAGCATGTTAGAGGTGAGCGACCTGCAGGTGGGGATCATAAGTTTGGAGTTGACAGGATGTTACAAATACAGAAGCGCTGAAGATTGGCATTGTGCGGCCATTTCTTTGGATTGCATTAGCTGTGAAGTATGGACAGCTCTTTGGCCAGCACCTGCAATGGACCAAGCAGTCGAACTGTGATGTGGAAGGAGGGGCAAAGGTCTCTCTCTTCAATTGAATATCTTTCGCAAAACCTGAAATAAAAAAAAGGTGAGAAAACAAGGGACGTTTGCAAGTTTGCTGCTCCAAGCCCAAAAGACCTATACAACCTTTCCACAAGTCCAGCCTGGCCCTGTCATAATTGAACCCTCTTAACCACTGTTCTTGCTCCCTAAAGTTCGTCCACGCTTACACTGCAGTGCACCCGTCGTGCAGATATGAACAAAGCATATATACACAGATGTCTGATCTCTTTTTTTATCTCATTCGGTGAAAATGTTTACCAGAATTAAGTGCGATTCAGATATTACTTGACACAAACCTCAAACAGTTCCATAAGCCTTCTGCACGTTGACGTGACCTTCCAGCTGTTTAGATTGTAAGTTTAAATAAACACTTCTCAGAAAGAAAAGACATTCCATACTGTCTAATAATTCAGAATAATCTTTATATAAACACTCGCTGCAGCAGCAACACCCTGCTTAAAGTGAACACAGGCAGAGGGGAGGGAGCCATTTTGTGACTAAGCCAACGCTCTAGAGCCAACGGTTTACCCATTCTGAGATCGCTATGTCTGGAGGCACACCGCTGAGCCCAACTCAAACATTCTACAGGTACTTTGAGAGAAAGAAAACAGAACATTTAAACCATCAGTTTAAGGAGGATGTCGGTGATTTGACTTCTTATATTTTTTTGAGGATTACAGCTGAGAGATTTCTGCACTTAAGGATACACTGCAAGGATACCTGAAAATGAAGCTTTGACCTGTATAGAGAGAACAAAGTCTCCATGTTCAAAGCTTCACTGTTTCATCCAGGCATAGCTGTAGTACACCGGGTCCAATCATTCCATTTAGTCTGTAATATGGTAAATTGGGAACCCCTTTTGATGACCTGCTGCAATGCTAGAGGAGAAGGGTTCCCAAACATGCTCCCGACTAGCTTCCTGCTTTGTCTTACACAGATAGCCTGATATATAACAGTACCAATACTAAAATGTTCCTCATAGCCACCAATTAGTTTTAAATCTGCAATGGACATTTGAATGCGATACTTTAAAGCCGTGGTTCTCAACTGGTGGGTCATGACCCAAAAGTGGATCACCGCATGCCGTCCACTGCATTAGCTGACCGCAGCCCTGTCAGTTCTTGTGCCGAGCAGCCATTCAAAATATGCTGCCTGGGGCAGAGTGTCAGCTTGAGGTGGGGTGGGCTGGGGAGGAAATATGGCCACGAGGAGATTCATTCATTCATTCATTCATTCATTCCAGCTCCCTCGTGTGACGGCACATTCTGGCTCCCGTCACCTCTACAGGGAGTGCAAGGGAGTTGTGCAAGCAATGCACATGTGGATGGAGCTTCGTCACAGCACAGCAGCCCACACTAAACCCCTACAATTTTTTTGGAGTGTGTGTGTGAGAATGTTTATGGAGTGTGCGAGATTGTGTCTGTGGTTGTGTGCGTCTGTCAGTGTTTTACTGCCATGCAAACTACCACGCAATCGCACCTACTGTTTGTCTGGTGCGGGAGGTACATTGCGTTGCCATTAACTTGAATGGCACCCCAAACACACCTCCCGTCCACATTTTGATAGAGTGCACCGGAATATGCGGTACTGCAATGCCGTGCGTTCCAGTGTGGTGCAACTTGGGTCGCGACCTAATGACCAAGGACAAATGTGGGTTATACAGGTTGCGAACCACTGCTTTAAAAAGGACAGATTCAGGAAACACCCTCCCAAAACACAAGTGAGCAGCTGTGTGAAATATGCTTGGCTGGATAGCATTAGCACTTCACAGACTGACTTCACTTGTTGCTTAGAATTGCTCTTTAGGATCTCAGTTTCTCTCATCTGAAGTGTTCACAAGAAAGGGTTTTATTTTCCATAGTAGATCCGTTAATATTTTACATGATAAAAAGTAAGATTCTTTCCTGTGAAGCAGAGCTAGGAATAAATATATGCCATAAAAGGTTGTATTAGCACAACAGCCCAGCAAGCTCCATAACAGCTCTTTTGGTCAGAAGAGGGCAATGCATGGCAGCTTTACATCTGACTCCTGAGCCCAGGACACAAGCACAAGGCCGAGGTGCTGTCGCCTGGAGCTGTGCTATCAAATCAACAAGGTTATTGGGATACAGCAGTCTAAGCAAGATGCCGTGTGACTGACACTGGAAAGGACACGAGAGTCTGCCTCACTGCAGCAAATGGAAAAGTCCTTCACAGATAGTAATAGTCCTCGAGTCTGTACATGCTATACCTAGCTTTGGTGATGAGCTCAGGGTAGTAACCAAAAAAATAAGGTTCTGGCTAAAAGAGCTGATGGAGCTTCAACGCAGGATTACCAAGTTGACGCTCCGTAAAATGCTGAGGAACGGGGCAGCCTTGAAGTGACTCAAACTGTCATCACTCAAATAGAGGGGAGGCGGTGGCAGTTGATGTGGCCTGGGTATCCTAAACAGGTGACCCTTTAGAGCAGGGGTAGCCATACTCCGGCCCTCCACCTGTGGTGTAACTACAAATCCCATGAGGCATTGCAAGATTCTCACAGCCACAGACATGACTTCTGAAGAGAGATGCATCATGAGATTTGTAGTTTTACCACAGCTGGAGGGCCGGTTTTCTATCGAAAACTCCAACGACCTGACTTCTGGTTTAGTTAGAAGAGGTTTGGCCGAGAATGCTCTACTGCACGTGCGCCACCCGCGGCATTTCCCTATACACATACTGCACAGCAATAAAGTATTATAATGAACTAGGGTCAGACTAATCCAGCACGTTATTCATCTGAGTTGCCCCACTCAAATGGCCGCAAGCCAGATTAATAATGTGCTGGATTAGTCGACGAGTTGGAACTTTCGATAGAACACCAGAGTTTGGCTACCCCTGCTTTAGAGGAAGCAGCACCAGACACATCTAATAGAGACCCAGATGACCGAAGTGGTACCATATCTTCTTCGCTTATGCTAGTGGCCTTACACATATAGTTATATAGTTACATAGTTAGTCAGGTTGGAAAAAGACACAAGTACATCGAGTTCAACCTATAGGATTTTCTCTTTACGCAAGCTGAGGGGGGGAAAAAAATAAAAAATCTCTCGATTTCCTATCCAGGCTAAACAGTGTGGATGGAGGAATCTTCATTGCCAGTTATTGGCCATTGCCTGTACCTGCCAGACAATTTTCAAATTGACTTTTGTGTGCCAACAGAGCCACCCACGGCCCAAACTGTGGCTGAATCAGCAGGAATAATTGACCCACAGAAGAAATAGGGTCCAGAGTTTCCCAAAACCTCTCCACATTTAGCAGAGCTTACCCCCAAAGTCAGGCCCCATAAACCAGAGGGGCTTCTAAAGGTTCTGATAGATGGACTGGTGAGCAGTCATCGTGTGTTATCTGCACCTCGACAAGTCTTAAAAGGAGAACTATGGGGTTAAGGCTTTTCCCCATAGTTCTCCTTAGGGTAACGGGAGGACAAAAACTAGCGTCCTCCCCTCACCCTAGGCCCAGTATACCGCAAGCTGTAGCTGTTCGCTCACCTCCTGATCTACTGAGCCGACCTGTGACAGTCTCATTGTCACAGGTCGGCTAGAACTATGAGGTGAGTGAAAAGCACTCACCTCATAGTTCTCCTATAAGCCTCAGAATGTGTAAAATGTAGCAGGTTTGCCGTCATATAGAACAGCACAGAGCTCTGATTCATGGACTCACGATGGGAAGTAAATCGTACCCGTCTGCGGGGATCAGCTGTGTTATTTCTCAGTAGTGTTTTGTATACATTTTGCAGGTATGTGTAAATTTACAATTATCAGCGGTGTGATAAGGATCCAGATGTTACTACATGGGTGATAGCTGTTAACGCATAGCAGACACATTTGACACACTGCCAGAATCTTGGATGCGCTTTCCCTTTCAGTAAAAGAACGGGGCACAACGAGGTGGTAATACGGGGATAACCAGGGGTACAGTCTAGCGGTGTGTTGTAGTGAATTGTGCATGCCAAAAAGCACAGACAGCAAGAAAAAAAAATCTTTTAGTTCTAATCCTAGTAAAGTAAAATTGTTGCTGCCTCTGTCCCGGTTGGAGACATTTTTCAATACCTTCCTGTCCCTGTGATAGCACCCTGCTAGCGCAACAGGAAGTTAGGGGAAATCTTCCCTTATGGGGACATTTTCAATTAGTCCAATCAAGAGAGCTTTCGACCAGATGGTCATCTGAAACATGTCTCAGACGTATGTGGGGTTGTCCTAGATTGAATGCTATGGGCAGTGTTGGTGGATCAAAACCCAGAGTGGGAGGGTGCAATTGGTCATGGTGCAATAAACCCGTATTATGGTCCCTAGTTGCTTAAAGCGGACCTCTACCCATATCTTTAAAATAACAACAAACACACCTACAGAAATACTGCGGCGACTCAGTATACCGCGAGCTACAGCTCGCGGTATACTGAGCCTAGGGTGACGGGAGGACGCTAGTTTGTGTCCTCCCGTTACCCTAAGGAGAACTATGGGGAAAAGCCTTAACCCCATAGTTCTCCTTTCATGATGGTTGGAGCTGGAAACCTTGTTGGAGCAGGGACCTACAATGTCATGGCTTCTGCAGTGTTATTAAAATATATATGTATCAAACATCCTTTTTCCAGCACTGACCATTCTTAAAGAGCCCTTGAGAAGCAGGCACTCTGATCCCCTGGAATACATGGGATTGTATTTCAACCTCAAGGCTTTTTGATTCTTTGACACAAGTCAACCACCACACACAGGTATCTAAAACATGTGGAATCATTTGTGGGTAATGGTAACTTGTGTCCTTGAAAGAAAACCTTTAAGCTACATCAGAAAACAGAAAAAAAGTTTGGTACATGAAGCTAGATTTGTGATATATCTAAAATTATGAACAGATATAAAAGCCTACCCCAGTATATTTCTGATCGCTGATAGAGTTTTATTTGCAGTAATCTGAATATAAGTTGGACTGTCCCTTTTATTGCCCACCCAACAGGCACAAAGTCTGAGCAATTCATCAAGCAGCAGCGTATAATAAATGTGTCTTGGTAGGGAACTGTCCTCGGATGCAGTCCGGTCGAAGCTCATTTATCAAGAGACCTCAATCTGTGCTGTACTTTCAGCTTCCATAATTGCCGTATTATTAGATTCATTTCATAAGCTCGTAATTACCAAGGCAAGTCACATTAAATGCAACAAAACAGGCCTGCCTTGGAAACTTTGTAAACAAATGGACAAATTATATTTGCCTATCTCTGCGGAGGCCGGAGAGCGAAGAAAACAGAAACCTTTAGCTGGGTTATAATCAGAATATGGAACAACAAGCAAAATGAAAAGGAGAATATGAAAGTTCATTGAAGGGAAACTGAAGCCAATCTTTAAAGAATATTTTCCTGATTAAGAGTTTTTTTTGGCTGAAGAGACATGCAAATTCTCTTTAGACAAAAAAATTTGTTCTCTATACATGCCGTCCCCAGGGTACGCACAAGATAGGGACTGTAGGTTTCTTCTTAACTTGAATTTGTATGCAAGTTGGATCATTTTTTAAGTGCAACTCCAGCCCAAAAAATAGTTTTTAGTTTTGGATAGCATAAGGAAGGGTTTACCCCCTGTAACGTTTGTTTTGCTGTCTGTGCCCCTGTTCAGAAGATTTCACCTCACTTTCTGTCCCTCCAACAACTGGATTTTGAAAATTTCGAGTTGCCATGGAAACAAGGATTGACTGATAAAGCTTCAGTGGAGACACCTTTTTCCCATGATAACTCTTACAGGAATTAATTTACTTTCCTAGGGCTAGATTTCATCTCACTTCCTGTTGTCTCAAGGACAGGAAGTGAGGTTAAATCTATCTAATAAGGATACAGACCACAGTAAAAACCTCACAGTGACTTGGAAAAGAAGGCAGGCTTCCATCATCTGCATGTCTAACAAGAGCCAACTTCCTGTAATGTACGTACAGTACTAGGAACCAGACCCGAAAAGGCGGGCACTCCTTATCGCCACGAGCATGGTAGCATTACAACTACTGAAATGCTGCGTGGTACACTTTGGCTGCAGCCTGGGACCCCCTGCTGTACAGTAATAGCCTCTAGTTTGTAAGTAGGGGTCGTATGTAAGTCAGATGTTTGTAACTTGGGGACTGCCTGTATTGCTAGCAATTTGTTACTTCCTATGTAAACTGCATGGGGCATATTACTATTATTATAATACAGGATTTATATAGCGCCAACAGTTTGCGCACATTTTTCAGAAGCACCAGGAAGGTTTGGAACTTTATATGTAACTGCTATACGTGTGCACCTGAGGCACTTTCCTCAGGCGGCATCTCACGGGGTCGTTGGGGGCGGTTGTCAGGTGTGCCTGCCACCCCTTTTCCTGCCAGAGTGTCCCAGGTTGGTAAGAGCTCTTAGCAAGCTATGACGCTCCGCCCAGCTCCTGGCAACCAGTGACGTCAGTGAGCTGGGCTGGACGCCGGAGCTAACAACCGCTCTGCCCTGGTCATGTGCTCTGCAAGCACAAATTCCCTGCCTCAAGTGGCGGGGGGTCTAGGACAGAAAGTGAGCCGAAATCCCCCTTCAGGGACACAGACAGGAATAAAAACACATTTTTCAGAAGCACCAGGAAGGTTTAGATAAATGTGCCCATGAGGGACATGGGTATGGTGACCCAATTCAAAATCTCCTCTATAGCTATAAAAACTTTATTTTAAACCAGGCAGACAATTGTCCTCAATGGAGCACAGATAGCAATTAAAACCAAACGGGGTTCTGACCCTTTCCGGCTTCATCAAAAAAGAATAAAGTTGGGCTTTACTTAATACTTTATCAGTTTAGTAGTTATCGACAGCAGTGTTCTATCCGTTGTTTTCCTCCCGCCTCACTGTGACAACAAATTGGCCGAAAAAAGCTTCAAAAAGGATTTCTGTTAGCAGCATGTGAAAAGGCAGTGATGGAAGCACAGCCTGAGTGGACAGGTGTGCAGTTTATTGACTCGCCGATTCCATCCTCTTCACTGAGTGGAAAAGCAAATGACATTCAGAGCTGAATGACGCATGTGTCTCTAACGGTGACCAATTGTCACTGGGAAATCATCTCTGCCTGCACGAATGTACAGCGTACAATGACCTCATCGCTGCCAATGTGTTTATTTGTAGAATATCAGAGACGCGGTGTCGAAACAACGCAAATCGATTAGAGATGAAGACCCAACACTTACTATAAAAGCAAGCACACTGCTTTCCTCTAGATGCACGCATTATAAAAAGGTCATATATTTGGCAGAGCCTGCTGGGATTTGTAGTACTACAGCATCCAAATGATAGAAATCTGATTATTTTAAACTGAGTGAGTTATTTTAAATTATGAGTGAGACATAATCACTCGGAAGGGAATTTATCAAAACTGGAGCAGACAAAATCTGGAGCTGCTGTGCATGGCAACCAATCAGCTTCTCACTTTAAAATCTTAACTGAACAAACTGAAGAGAGAAACTGATTGGTTGCAACTTCTGCAGATTTTGTCTGCTCCAGTTTTGGTAAATTCCTCCCTCTGTATTTAAAATGACACAAAGCACAAAGGAAGGGGGGGGGGGGGGGGGGGGGAATTTATCAAAACTGGAACAGATTTGCAATGCAGCCAATGAGCTTCTCTGTCTCATTTTTAAATCTTACCTAAGCAAACTGAAGAGAGATGCTGATTGGTTGCCATGGGCAAAGGCTCCAGATTCTGTTTGCTCCAGTTTTGATAAATTCCCCCTAAAGTCTACTGTGCTATGCAGGTGTCAATTTCATCCCTGCATTCATCTGCACCAATCAGCTCAAACCCTCAAATTACCGGTATCCTCGTCTTCTGAATGTCCCTGGATCTGAAACCTGCAAGAATGGACTACTACTTCTAATATTTGGAACTAACTTAAAGGAATAGTACACCTTTTCATTAAAAAAATTAACTCGCAACACCCTCCCCAAACTTTGGCGCACTTAGCTGCAAGGAAGGCCATCATACACCGGCCACGCCAGCCGTATAACTTTGAAAGAAAGTGTATATGTGAAATCTTTCTTTTTATATTCAGCCATCTTGTCTTTCTCTTTCTAAAGACACAAAACTGTAAACGAGTACCAGATTCAGCTATGAAAAGGCCTCTTCTGAAGGTGGTTTTGTAGATTAAGATTAAGTGCATGCGCAGTCAGAATTATGATAATTACAAAGCACATAAAAGAGTGTGCTAGATCAGCGGTTGGCAACCGGTGGTCCGCGAGAAAATTTTGGTGGTCCCCGGGCCCCTCTGATGCTGTGCAGGCTGGGCTGTCATTGAAGCGGCACGGAGGCTCCGGGGCTGCCTCTCACTGACTCAAGCAGCGGCTGTCACAAAGAATGCGCAGCTCTCAGTACAGTGCGGGCTCTGCAGGAGGCGGGGCATCTCGTCAGTGCCCGGACTGAACAGGCTGGATCAGGTAATAGTAGGGGGAAGGGGAGGCATGGGGGTGGTTGGGGCAGTGCTGAAGCTAGGGGAGGCATGTGCCCCGGGTGCCGCCAGGAGGGCCAGTGGCAGATTCGATAGGGGGGGAAACAATGAATATTATTACTGGGGCGGGCGGCACCGCTCCCTCCCTCCACCAGCACTGCAACTCCTGCAGGCACACCCGGACCTATGTATATATACTGTATGTATATAGATATATTCTCATATTTTTTGTTTCCTCATATATAAATATATTGTCATATGTGTGTGTATATATATACAAAAAAATATGAGAATA